>NW_027394277.1:3470633-3770633 GCF_049309525.1 Garra rufa
CTAGTAGGACCCTTTCCGCAGAAAGGGGAGCAGCCAAGGTCATTTCAAGGTCCTGAAAAAGGGGGGAACTCCTAGTTAGTCATAAAGCCTGAAGGGGAGGTGACACTCGACCCGGAAGTCAGGCGCAGACAGGCTCCTAACCCTGATTAACAGAGAGGAAAACCCGCCTGCCAGGAGGCAGCGCTCGGATTTCACCCTTCCTCAGAAGGGGAGCTTACTCCTCCTGCCAGGAGCATCGCTCGAGAGGAACCCTTTCTCAAAAGGGGAGCAATCATACCTGACTCAGGAAGCCTGATGACAGATTCTACCCAAACAAAGGGGAATTTGTCCACACGACAGTGGTGCTACTGACGAACCTTGAATTAAGGTGAGCTGCTGTCGTTGAAGAGCTCTGAGAGGACCCTTTCCGCGGAAAGGGGAGCTACTAAAGTTACTTCAAGTTCCTGAGAAGGGAGCTCCTGGATAGTCATGGTGACAGACTCCTAACCCTGAAGGCCAGGGAGGAACGCCCGTCCTGACGAGGGGCGCTCATTGGGGATCCTTTCATCGGAAAGGGGAGAGCCCAGCTCGTGCGTGAGGCCTGAAGAGTGAGAATCAGCCTGGACAAGAAGGACAGGCCCCTAACCCAGATGAACCGGGAGGAGAACCTGGCTCTGTCAGCGAGAAACAGTACTCTAAATAAACCCCTTCCGCAGAAAGGGGAGTACTACCTCGGTTGAATCGACCCTGCCCTCGGGCTAACAGGGGGATCGACAGACCCCAGTCTAGGTGGACTTATGTTCCTGTCTCAACGGGACATAAATCCCCCGGAGCAGGAACTAATGAGGATAGACTCCTAACCCTGAAGGCCAGGGAGGAACGCCCATTCGCCGAGGGGGCGCTCGTTAGGGACCCTTCCCTTGGGAAGGGGAGAGCCCAGCTCGAGTGTGAGCCTGAAGAGTGAGAATCAGCCTGGACAAGAGGGACAGGCTCCTAACCCAGATGAACCGGGGAGAAAACCTGGCTTGTCAGCGAGAAGCGGTACTCTGAATAAACCCTTTCCGCGGAAAGGGGAGTACTACTTTAGTTACTGGAGAACTGAGAAATTGCTCCTTGGAGACAAAACTCAGGAGGTGCTGGAAAGAACCTTCGGCTGATAAGATCACTTCACAGGATCTAAAGTCCACAGAGAGAGTCTGGAAGAGGGATTCTCAGAAAAAAGGCCTGCAAAGGACAAATGTTAAACATGCCAAGGGCAATCCTAAGAAGGAAACTTAGGGAGCTTACCTTGAAGAGGACATAAGTCCTATGTCTAACATATGCTGAGAGGGTGGTTTACCGCACGACCTGTGGCGTGGATAGGACGAACACTGCCGTAACCATAACCCGTAGGATCAGAGGGGGAGCATCCGCCGTGAACTCGTCATGTTTTTCTCTGAGAAGCAAAAACACAACACACAGGCCTGAGACAGTATTACGTTCTTTTTCTTTATTAAAAGAAAAATATGGATCGTACTCACCCATGAGTGACCTGCATTTAACTCAAACTTAAACAAAACCTGTTTAAGGAGTTAAAATCCAGACCATCGGTAATGGAGGTTCTTATGGGACATAAGAACCGCTGCGTGCAGGGAGCTAATGTTGTAGGGCTCGGACCTGGGCCTTCATGGAGTGAAGGACTCAAAGGCAGTGATCTACCTAGCCCAAATCACATAAATCCAGAAAGGCCAATGAGCCTGGGAAAAACTAATAGATCAGTGAAAGACCTCCGGTTAGCCCTCCTGAAAACAGCCCAAACCAGCAGAGTGGGCTGTCTATTTAAACCCTAGCAGGGGAGACAGCACCATCTAGGCAAGAGCTTAAAAGAACTACTTTTCTGTTTCCAAACAAAAAGTAATCAGTAAGCCCACACACAGATATCCGCAGATATCTGTATGTGTAGGAAGGACTACCAGAGGTAAAAACTGACTGAAAGCCTCCAGCCCTAAAGTAGGAAGAGTTAACATACAGCTAGCCTCAGACAGCTGTAGTTAATAAGACTGTTCTGCCATGATCTGCATAATCATGGTCGAACTAGTCTAGGAAAATCTCTCCCCTTTATATGTACACATATAAGCATACATAACATGCATATGTATATACATATACATGCACACACATATTTTATGGCAGTAAATTAACTCCACAATCGCGACGCGCAGCACATATTCGGCTCCCGCGGGAGCTAAACAAACTCCGCCCAGACGCCAAATTCCCTCAGGAATAAAACGAGCAAGGAGCCGCTGGCGACGCCGCGAATGCGTCTGTTAATGCCGCGAGAGGCAAACACACTCATGCAAAATGAGGAACAGAGAAACTCACCTCCCTCCTTTGCGTACTGCGTTTTCGCGATAAGCCCATTAGTCCCTCGGGAGCTGAACAAGCTGTAATTTACCACACCCACGTAGCAGAGAGTCATAGCAAGTGGGTATGAGAGCGTGCCTCTCGTTACAAACAAGCAATGAATGCACCGATCGCATTCTACTCTCTCAAGAGGTAATCTTGCTTGCGTTCTCCCCTCACAGCTCGGGCAGTGTGAAAGTGCGGGTATCAGATTACCACACACGTCACGAGCAGGCCTCCGGTGAGAGAATATGCACTCCTAGACAAAGAGAAAGCTGAAGACAGCGAAGAGGGTGCATGTTTACTTCGGCGACTCTTTATACTGTGTCGCCCGGTAGTGACGCACCAGCAGCGACGTGCGCGCCGCGGTGACGTCATACGCTGTCGCCGGCCATTTCATGGAGTTTTTCTATATGCATTCTTCAGACACAAGTCACGCTGTAGCGTTCCCCAATAGCGACCCCTAGGGGACGCGGTGAGAGTTCCCTCGGAAGGGAACCTACATTTTTAAAGTTCTTTAGTATTAAAGGTAAAACAAACAACTTTTATTTATAAAATGTACAGTCGAAAGTATGACATTATGCTTTGGAATGTAGTGAAGTAAAGATTTCCAAACAAAAAAAGAGAGACTTTACTACTGTCGGCCTCTGCTTTACTGCAATTCTAAAAGACAGAATTATGCCCATTAACAGGTAAACAACTGCCAATAACGACAGAAGATCCAACAGTAAGTCTAAATCACACCTCAGAAGTGACTGATCGCAAACATCAACACCAAAATACACTACCAAATACAACACCAAATATCAAGAAATATGTCTCTATATTGTCTATATATTGTCATATTTGATTTTTTTCTCATTTAACACAATAACGGCTTCAAATTATCTTGTGGGGATAATTTCTAACCCAAATTCGATCTAATTATCTCTAATTATGTTATATTTGAGTTAATGCAGGTAATAGTATTTAAAATACATTAAATAGAAGCAGATTACTGTCATCTGGTTTATGCAACCCCTAACTGCTGAGAACAGCGTTTTTATACATTTTAGTAAACTTTAAGGTATAAAATTGTGTGTTTAAATGCTTGTGTCCATTTTGCACGTTTGTATTTCATTTTTAATTAAAAAAGTTAGTTACTTGTAGAACTTACAAGTATTTTGCCCATTTAGTTATTTTAGTGCCTATGTTGTGCCTAATTTACTTATCTGGGGACAATTAAGAACAATAGGGGTCAATGGAGCAGTTCCTAATAAGACTAAACATTCGATCAGCTCCAAATAAAAGTAAAAATCACACTAACAATTGTGCAGCTCTGGCTATGAGCTTATAGAGATATGTAAAACAGGGTGATAGTAAATGAAATCTTTACTTTCTTCATCTCGAGACATGGCACTAGGAAACGTGTTAGCCTATATGATTCAGCTTCCAAGTTTATCTTGGACCTTAACTATATGGGCTGCTAATAGTCTCATTTTAGCAAGAACACCCCATTTTTGGGCAAAACGATTGCTAAACTATGTGTAAATGAAGTCTTGTTCATTCAGAATCCATTCATTGTTATAAGCTATTACACATCTTCTGAACAGAATTTCCAAAACAAAGTGCACTAAATATGCATAAAAAGTATTTAATTAGTACACTATCAATATACCTATAAGTTCACTTTTGTATACTTTCAGTACACACTGAAAATATGTAAACTAGTTTTGTACTCAGTTATACTTTTGTATACTCAAAGTATACTTTTATATACTAGAAAGTAGGTCAATTTAGTCCCAAAGAGTATAGAAATAGTACACTTCAAAGTATATACTAGTACACTGATATTTCTATACTTACTACATAAATTATACTTTAAAATATACGTGACCTTTACTTAAGCACACTTAATAAAATAAACTTGAAGTAGCCTATACTTCTTTTTAAGGGGTATTCGTATGGCTGTACAAAGAAATCAACACAGTCAACGTCTGACAGTCAGCCCGTTTATCAGTGTGCGCTATTGGAGGCGAAAATAAACATATAATTAGTACTGTGAGTAATTTCCTTTGAACAAAAGGCGTTTACAAACAAAAAACCTTAAAAAAGCAAAACGTTTACACAGGAAGTTTTAAACGTGGCGTAAACAACATAACAATTGTAAATGCATCTTGTAGGCCTAAAATAAATAGCCTACCTTTTGTATTGAGTTGAATTGTGAGAGTATGAGGTCAGATGACTTACCTTCTGATCACCCGCGACTATGCAATTTCTGTCAGAAAGTCCAGTTTCTTTTAGGTTCTATCGAGTAGAGCTAAATTCAGACAGTGCTTGGAGTGTTTTGTTTCGGTCTGTCTGATGATATTGCGCTGGGAAGTGTACGTTTGAGTAACTGAGCGCCTGTGCGTCTCTGCTTGACTCACCGTTCTTTCATACAGGAATGAGAACTGCGGTAAAGCCAGCCGCGGTTCAGAAAAACACGGTCAAGCCAGCCGCGATTGACTTTAAAAGTGCGCGCATATTACAGTCATTACGGTAGTTTCAGAAACAGCCCAGAGAGAACGCGCTTGCAGAGCGCTTTTCATTTAGACGCCCAGGACTGAGAAATAATACTACAAAATACTCGTGAATTTTTACTTACTTATTTATTTGCATTTCTGCTTTAATATCCGTGTTATTTATTGGTGTCTTTGATGGTTCTTTTCTGATATGGGACAGTATTAGACTTTAAAGGGGTATATTGACCCCATTTCTAATAAGTAGAAAAAAACAATGATCAGATCTTATTCAGGACGTCCCATACTATATGCACACCTCATATGAAACCATTTTACTGTAGCATTTTTGAGATATGGGTCATTATTACACTTTAGAGGGGTATAAAAAACCCATTTCTAATAAGTAGAAAAAAACAATGATCAGTTCTCATTCAGGACGTCCCATACTATATGCACACCTCATATGAAACCATTTTACTGTAGCATTTTTGAGATATGGGACATTATAACACTTTAGAGGGGTGTATTGACCCCATTTCTAATAAGTAGAAAAAAACAATGATCAGTTCTTATTCAGGACGTCCCATACTATATGCACACCTCATATGAAACCATTTTACTGTAGCATTTTTGAGATATGGGTCATTATTACACTTTAGAGGGGTGTATTGACCCCATTTCTAATAAGTAGAAAAAAACAATGATCAGTTCTTATTCAGGACGTCCCATACTATATGCACACCTCATATGAAACCATTTTACTGTAGCATTTTTGAGATATGGGTCATTATTACAATTTAGAGGGGTATAAAAAACCCATTTCTAATAAGTAGAAAAAAACAATGATCAGTTCTCATTCAGGACGTCCCATACTATATGCACACCTCATATGAAACCATTTTACTGTAGCATTTTTGAGATATGGGTCATTATTACACTTTAGAGGGGTGTATTGACCCCATTTCTAATAAGTAGAAAAAAACAATGATCAGTTCTTATTCAGGACGTCCCATATTATATGCACACCTCATATGAAACCATTTTACTGTAGCATTTTTGAGATATGGGTCATTATTACACTTTAGAGGGGTTTATTGACCCCATTTCTAATAAGTAGAAAAAAACAATGATCAGTTCTCATTCAGGACGTCCCATATTATATGCACACCTCATATGAAACCATTTTACTGTAGCATTTTTGAGATATGGGTCATTATTACACTTTAGAGGGGTGTATTGACCCCATTTCTAATAAGTAGAAAAAAACAATGATCAGTTCTCATTCAGGACGTCCCATACTATATGCACACCTCATATGAAACCATTTTACTGTAGCATTTTTGAGATATGGGTCATTATTACACTTTAGAGGGGTGTATTGACCCCATTTCTAATAAGTAGAAAAAAACAATGATCAGTTCTTATTCAGGACGTCCCATATTATATGCACACCTCATATGAAACCATTTTACTGTAGCATTTTTGAGATATGGGTCATTATTACACTTTAGAGGGGTTTATTGACCCCATTTCTAATAAGTAGAAAAAAACAATGATCAGTTCTCATTCAGGACGTCCCATATTATATGCACACCTCATATGAAACCATTTTACTGTAGCATTTTTGAGATATGGGTCATTATTACACTTTAGAGGGGTGTATTGACCCCATTTCTAATAAGTAGAAAAAAACAATGATCAGTTCTCATTCAGGACGTCCCATATTATCTGCACACCTCATATGAAACCATTTTACTGTAGCATTTTTGAGATATGGGTCATTATTACACTTTAGAGGGGTTTATTGACCCCATTTCTAATAAGTAGAAAAAAACAATGATCAGTTCTTATTCAGGACGTCCCATATTATATGCACACCTCATATGAAACCATTTTACTGTAGCATTTTTGAGATATGGGTCATTATTACACTTTAGAGGGGTATAAAAAACCCATTTCTAATAAGTAGAAAAAACCAATGATCAGTTCTCATTCAGGACGTCCCATACTATATGCACACCTCATATGAAACCATTTTACTGTAGCATTTTTGAGATATGGGTCATTATTACACTTCAGAGGGGTATAAAAAACCCATTTCTAATAAGTAGAAAAAAACAATGATCAGTTCTTATTCAGGACGTCCCATATTATATGCACACCTCATATGAAACCATTTTACTGTAGCATTTTTGAGATATGGGTCATTATTACACTTTAGAGGGGTATAAAAAACCCATTTCTAATAAGTAGAAAAAAACAATGATCAGTTCTCATTCAGGACGTTCCATACTATATGCACACCTCATATGAAACCATTTTACTGTAGCATTTTTGAGATATGGGTCATTATTACACTTTAGAGGGGTGTATTGACCCCATTTCTAATAAGTAGAAAAAAACAATGATCAGTTCTTATTCAGAACGTCCCATACTATATGCACACCTCATATGAAACCATTTTACTGTAGCATTTTTGAGATATGGGTCATTATTACACTTTAGAGGGGTATAAAAAACCCATTTCTAATAAGTAGAAAAAAACAATGATCAGTTCTCATTCAGGACGTTCCATACTATATGCACACCTCATATGAAACCATTTTACTGTAGCATTTTTGAGATATGGGTCATTATTACACTTTAGAGGGGTGTATTGACCCCATTTCTAATAAGTAGAAAAAAACAATGATCAGTTCTTATTCAGAACGTCCCATACTATATGCACACCTCATATGAAACCATTTTACTGTAGCATTTTTGAGATATGGGTCATTATTACACTTTAGAGGGGTATAAAAAACCCATTTCTAATAAGTAGAAAAAAACAATGATCAGTTCTCATTCAGGACGTTCCATACTATATGCACACCTCATATGAAACCATTTTACTGTAGCATTTTTGAGATATGGGTCATTATTACACTTTAGAGGGGTGTATTGACCCCATTTCTAATAAGTAGAAAAAACCAATGATCAGTTCTCATTCAGGACGTCCCATACTATATGCACACCTCATATGAAACCATTTTACTGTAGCATTTTTGAGATATGGGTCATTATTACACTTCAGAGGGGTATAAAAAACCCATTTCTAATAAGTAGAAAAAAACAATGATCAGTTCTTATTCAGGACGTCCCATATTATATGCACACCTCATATGAAACCATTTTACTGTAGCATTTTTGAGATATGGGTCATTATTACACTTTAGAGGGGTAAAAAGTCTATGGGGAACGACCACGCTCTGATATACCTGTAAACTGTTCAATAGAAGGGCTTGACATCATAGGCTGGTGACGAAAGCAGTCAGGAAGCAATAAAAGCATGTGCGAGAGAAAAACAGCGATATTTTCGGAGACTGACACGAGCGCTAGCAGGGATGCAGGAAGTATTGTTCGAGATGCATAGTCTCCATCCAAAAACGATATGGGGAACGAGATGCACATGTCTCCAGAATTCCAAATCCCTGCCTAGGATTAGCTAGGACAAGAGAATAAATGCGCCAGGAGTGGCATGGAGGTCTAGGTCATAGAACCTGATGAAGGTGAGGGGCGTGGACCATCTCGCTGCGTTGCAGATGTCCTGAATTGGGACACCCGAAAGAGCAGTTTTGTAAGCAGCCATAGCGCAAGTAGAGTGAGCCTTGACCCCCAAAGGTAAGGGGAGACCAGAGGACTCATAAACAGCATCTATAATCCATCTGCTCAGAGTTTGTTTGGAAGCCGGCAAACTCTCTCTTGGGTTTACCGTAACATACTAGCCACTGGTCCGACCTACGCCCAAGGGCAGCTCTGTGGACATAGGTGTCCAGTGCTCGGACTGGGCACATTAAGCTTCTGCTGGTCTGGATCTGTAAAGGGAGGAGGACAGAATGCCTGAAGCATGACGGGCTGTGGTGTAGAGGTAGAGACTTTGGGTACATATCCTGCTCTAGGGTAAAGAACATGCGCAATGTCAAGATAGGAAGGGACCACGGAAAGGGCCTGCAGGTCCCCCACTCTCTTTAGGTAAGACAAGGCTAAGGAGACCTCAGCCACAGCACACCACTGAGAAAGTGTGTAACCAGGGGATTTTTGCCCACTTAGAAGCCACCAAGAGGGGTGTGGTAGGCCAGGATTGCCGCCACGAGCAGCTTCAAAGTGGAGTGGGATATCCCTGTGAACAAAATGAGCCTGCATGAAGTCCACTGTACAACTGTACTGACTGTAGTGGGCCTAACTTGGGGTCTGCACACCATGAAGAGAAGAGACTCCACCTCAGGGTGTACACTTTTCTCAGGGAGCTCTGGACTGGAGGATGGTCTCAACAGCCCAAGTTGAGAGACCACACACTATGAGTCTTCCCACATTTTTTACAGCTCCGGGCGGGGGTGAAGAATGGTGCCCCCATCTGTTAGAGGAGATCCCTCCTGACAGGAATCTCCCATGGAGAGCCGCCGAGAAGGGAAATCAGGTCAGAGAATCAAACTTGGCCCAGGCCAGTACGGGGCTACTAGGAGTAGATGTTCCCCATCTGGGCAAACTCTCTCCAGAACTCCTGTGTACCAGAGTACCAGAGGGGACATTGCGATGTCTCCCGAGTTCCAAAGAGGTTCACCTGAGCTTGGTCAAAAAACACTCTCCAAATTTGCTTCACCACCTTAGGGTGAAGCATCCATTCCCCGTGCCTCAGCCCCTGCCTCAACAGGATGTCTGCTCCCAAATTGAGATGCCCAGGAATGTGTATTGCTTTCAGCTAAAACGAGTTTGTCCAGGGACCACACAAGTATCTGCTGCGCCAGCTTGTTCAAGGGGCGCGAACTTAGACCTCCCTGGTGGTTGATGTAGTAGACCACTGCTGTGTTGTCAGTGCGCACCAACACATGGCAATCTCTTAGGTCCGGGACGAAGTGTCTCACTGATTGAAACATGGCCAGCATCTCTAGACAATTGATAGGCCATGCGAGATGGCAACCACTTCACAGACCACAGGCTGACCAGCCACTCATGACCGTTCACCAATCGGTGAGGGACGCATCTGTCTCTAGTGTCACACGGCGACAAGGAGCTCCCAGCACCGGGCCCTGAGACAAGAACCAAGGTTTCCTCCACATGTCTAAAGCACGTAGGCATCCCTGCGTGACCTTGATCATTGGAAGCAGGTTTCCCCTAGAGGAGAACCCCTTGGTCTTGAGCAACCACTGTAGGGGCCTCATGTGCAGCAGGCCAAAAGGTATCACATTGGACGCAGCTGCCATCAGACCCAATAGTTTTTTAAACTCTTTTACAACAAGTGACTGACCTTCTCTGACTCTCGTGACTGCAGTGAGGATCGACTCGATTCGAGCAGGTGACAGATGTGTCTGCATCATGGTCAAATCCCACACCTCACCTAGATAAGTGGTCCTCTGTAATGGAGATAGCACACTTTTCTTGGTGGGAAAGACCCCGTGGAAAGGTGGTGGTGGATCGCCTAATTGGATCTAATTTTATTTCTCTACAGTATGCAAAACCCACACAGACACGGTTGGCAGTAGTTTCCAAGCTGCTAAATAGTCTACTAAGGGAACCAGCCTCTCGAGGCTGGCCTCTGATGTTGCCTGAACTGCTAGCTTGGTATCCTGTAACCACTGACCGGCAGGATATTTCTGAACTAACTGCTCTAGGGACCCCCATAGGGATGGCGAGCCCCTTGGCTCCAATATGCAAGCAGGTGGAAAAAGTTTTTGACTCACAGGAGACCACCGTGCCCTGTAGCCCTGGCAGGGGTAGCAGACTGATCACCTGAGGGCATTGGGGGAAGATGGACACCGTGGAATGCAGTGCTATCCACTAGTCCCCAATAGGGGCTGCCCTCAGTTGTCCTGAGAAATAGTCAGGACCGCTTAGCTGTGGACTTCCTTGACTGAAGCATGACCGTCAGGTCAGGCCTCACATTAGAAGCCCCCGGCTAAGAGCGCCGCTGGTTTCTATCCCGCTGTGGAGGGGCCCAAATAGCGACGATTACTGTTTGTGCTTCGTGGTAAGAGGAGCTGGTACACGGGAGGGGCTGTTCATGCCCAGCAGCCACAGCTATGATGCGGTGAGGAAGATACCAATGAAAAGCCACCGCTTGCTTTCGTGCCTCCTGGTACCTGCTGATGACATAATCGACTGCATAGCCAAACAGGCCAGAAGGCACAAGCGGGGCATCCTGTAGGAAGATACCCTGTCGTTCTCTTTCATGTCAGATAGGGTCAACCACAGGTGCCTCTCCGCTGCCACCATTGCTGCCATAGACCGTTATATTTTTTGGGATATTGTAATGCCAAAAGGCAGCAGAGGGAGCCCTCACCCATGAACTGATTGTTGCTGCTCCCTCTGCTGCCTCGTTGGTTACTTCCTGTTTGGTGGCCATAAAACGAAGCCATTACCAAACAGAGAGTGCAAAGCATTGTTCTGCTGTGTGGAATCTACTCAACATTTTTCAGATTTCCTTGCCTTGTTTTTGTTATTTTCACAACTTGGTTTCTTGTCATAGTTTTGCCATGGTTTTGTTTTGTTTGCCTTGTTTCTTTGCCTTGTTTATTGGTTACTATTTGGACTGCCCTCTCTGGTCTTGACGTCACCGACCAGGAAGCTTAAAAGCACGTCCGGATAGAACAGCGTCAGCTTTCTGTTTTCAGCAAGCGCTCTGTGTGCATGTCACTCTCCATTTTTCGTGCCAGTTTGCACAACTTTCTTTTTGAGAGTGATTGTTTGTCTGTCTGTCAAAATGTCTCAGAAGGGTGAAAATAAGCAGCAACATTACAAGCGGTGTGTCCCTCCTTGCTCTCGTTTCATCACAGGTGAGGATACACACAGCTTGTGTGTTGTCTGCATGGGAGTGGAGCATGCGGCATCAGCCCTCGAGGGGGCTGGTTGCCCGCATTGTGAGCGCATGCCTTTGTGTTTGCTCCGCTCCCGTAAGGCTCTCTTTGCACTCGTGGGGATCGCAATTGGATCTGGCTGAGGGTATGGAGACGGGCGAGTCCCTATCTTCTGCCTCACCAGCCAGATCCGCTGCCCGCTCTCTGGGATCGGAAGCCCGCTCAGCGGATTCTTACCCCCGGAGATAGGACGCGGTGCTCCTTCTATCCACCTCCGAGGAGGTGGATGTGGAGGGCGTCGATGAGGATTCACCCCCTCATTCTCCCCAGTATGAGGAGCTGCTGGAGGTGGTCACTCGCGCCGTGGCTACTCTAAATCTGGAGTGGCCGGCCGAGAGACAGGCCGAACTGCAGAGAAGCAAATTGGATGAGCGCTTTCTGCGGTCTCGGCCACCACCTCCATGCCCGAGTCTTCCGTTTTTCCCTGACCTCCACACAGAGGTGTCGAGGTCATGGGGAAAACCTTTCTCTGTGCGTCTCTTCAGCCTGTCTGCCGCTCATTACACCAACGTGGCGGGTTTTCAGAGCTCGCATACAAAGCGATGCCCCGGGTGGAACAGATGCTTGCGAGCTATCTGTCCCCCGGTGCGGCATCGTCTTTGAAGACTCTGACCTTGCCCTCCAGACCGCTTAAGACCACGTTGGCTCTGTTGGGCAAGGGGTATGCGGCAGCAGATCAGGCTGGTGCGTGCCTCCACACTATGGGTGTGTTGCAGGCTTACCAAGCCGACCTGCTCAAGGAGCTAATTGAAGGCGAGGGGGCATGGCCTGATGACATCGCCGAGCTCCGTAGAACCGCTGATTTGTCTCTCCGCGCCACCAATGAGACCGCCCGTGCCATCGGCAGGTCTATGGTAGCTGTGGTGGCTGCGGAGAGGCACCTGTGGCTGACCCTGTCCAGCATCAAAGAAAAGGACAGGGTCTTCCACATGGACGCCCCGCTCGTGCCTTCAGGTCTGTTCATTGGCGCTGTCGATACAATCGTCGACAGACACCAGGAGGCGCGACGACAAGCAGCGGCGTTTTAGCGGTTCCTCCCTCGCCTTGCTCCAGCTCAGGGGGCTGCTGATGTTCAGCAGCCCTCACCGCAATCTAGCTCCTCATACAGGAAGGCCCAAAAGCAGAGCGTCGCCTCTCATGCTCCCCCCAGTGGTAAGGACTGAGGGCCACGTCGACGCTCTAGGCCGGGCTCTTCTAAGCCCAAGACTGACCTGAGGGTGGTCTTGCAGGCTAAGAAGAGTTCGGCCAAAAAGCCCTGACCATTATGGAGGGCCGATGGGGACAGTCCCCTCTGGGGAAGAGCGGTTAACACCTCATAATATGGTGCCCATATCTCCTCAGTGTCCCCAGGGGATCGCTTTGCCAACCCTGCCACCTCTGGTGCTTCAGGCCGCAGCGGTCCCCAGCGAGCATACCTCTCAGTCACCGCCCGACATCTGCTAACTGGGTGTGTTCCTGCCGGTCTGCTGCTTCAGGACCCCGAGTTAACTGTTCCTCTAACACCAGAGGTCAGCCTCGAGAGGCTGATTCCCTTAGTAGACTTTCTGGCAGCGTGGAAACTTCTGCCGAATGTCTCTCATTGGGTCCTGCAGACTGTAGAAAAGGGCTACCCTATTCAGTTCGGTGCCCCTCCTACGCGCTTCAGCTAAGTTTTTCCCACACTTGTGGGTCACGAGCAGGCTCTGGTTAAGGAACAAGAAGTAAACACCCTCCTGAGGAAGGAGGCCATCGAGGTGGTCCCTCCTCTCGAGCGAGATGCCGGGTTCTACAGCCGGTACTTCATTGTTCCCAAGAAGGATGGGGGCCTCAGGCCAATCTTAGATCTACGCTTGCTGAACCGTACAGTCATGCGCCTCAAGTTCAGTATGCTTACGGTCAAGCAGGTTGTGTCTCAAATCAGGTCCGAGGACTGGTTTGTGACAATAGATCTGAAGGACGAATATTTTCACAAATCCATCCTTCCCGAACACAGGAAGTTCTTGAGGTTTGCTTTCAGGGGTGAAGCATACCAATATCAGGTTCTTCCTTTCAGCCTTGCACTCTCACCCCGCACTTTCACGAAGTGTGTGGATGCAGCTCTGGGTCCTCTGAGACTCCAGGGCATCTGCATACTCAACTACATCGACGACTGGCTGATTTTGGCCCAGTCCGATCAGATGGCGGTTCAACATTGAGATGTTGTTCTGTCACACATGAAAGTGCTGGGGTTAAGACTAAATGCCAAGAAGAGTGTGATTTCTCCATTACAGAGAACCACTTATCTAGGCGTGGTGTGGGATTCCTCCACGATGCAGGCACGTTTTTCTCCTGCTCGTGTCGAGTCAATCCTCACAGAAGTCGCGAAAGTCATAGAAGGCCGGTCACTCACTGTAAAGCGGTTCCAGAAACTGCTGGGTCTGATGGCAGCTGCGTCTAACATAATTCCTTTTGGCCTGCTGTACATGAGACCCCTTCAGTGGTGGCTCAAAACCAAGGGGTTCTCCCCGAGGGGAAACCGGCTTTGCATGATCAAGGTCACATGGCTATGCTTTCGTGCCTTAGACATGTGGAGGAAACCTTGGTTTCTGAATCAGGGCCCGGTGTTGGGAGCTCCTTGCCGCCGTGTCACGTTTGCGATGGATGCATCCCTTACTGGCTGGGGAGCGGTCATGAGTGGCCGCTCGGCCCGTGGTCTGTGGAGGGGCCATCATCTCACTTCGCACATCAATTGCCTGGAGATGTTGGCCGTGTTTCAGGCTCTGTTACACTTTCTCCCAGACCTAAGAGATCACCATGTGTTGGTGCACACTGACAACACAGCGGTGGTCTCTTACATCAACCACCAAGGAGGTCTGCTTTTGCGCCCCTTGTACAAGCGGTCGCACCAGATACTTGTGTGGTCCCCGGGGAAACTCCTCTCGCTGAGAGCAGTTCACATCCCTGGGCATCTCAATGTGGGAGCAGACGTCCTTTCGAGGCAGGAGCCGAGGCCCGGTGAATGGATGCTTCACCCCTTAGTGGTGAAGCAGATCTGGAGAATCTTTGGCCAGGCTCAGGTGGACCTCTTCGCAACTCACAAGAATGCGCAATGTCCCCTCTGGTTCTCTCTGAGTCATCCAGCTCTCTTGGGGCTGGATGCCATGGTACAGACATGGCCGAGGCTACATCTGTACGCTTTTTCCCCGATCGCTCTGTCCCGGGAGTTCTGGCGAGAGTGCGCCGGGACGGGGTTCGACTTCTTTTAGTTGCCCCGTGCTGGCCGGGTCGAGTTTGGTTCTCAGACCTGATTTTCCTCCTAGACGGCTCCCTCTGGGGGATTCCTGTCAGGACGGATCTCCTCTCACAGGCGGGAGGCGACATCATTCACCCCCGCCCGGAGCTATGGAAACTATGGGTTTGGACCCTGAGGGGGCACAACTTGTAGCTTCCGGTCTCCCAACTGAGGTTGTTGAGACCATCCTCCAGTCCAGAGCTCCCTCCATGAGGAAACTGTATGCCCTGAACTGGAGACTCTTCACTTCATGGTGCGGAGACCGCCAGTTTGACCCAGTTAACTGCCCAGTTGGTACAGTACTGGAGTTCTTACAGGGCCGTCTCTCCACCTGGTTGACCCACTCCACCTTGAAGGTCTACGTGGCAGCCATTTCTGCTTACCACGCCGCTCTTGGTGGCTCCTCAGTGGGCAGAAAACCCCTGGTTACACATTTCCTCCGCGGTGCGCTGAGGTTGAGGCCTAATATTCGCTAGGTTCTATGGCCTAGATCTCCGAGCCTCTCCTGGCTCCTTCGTTCTCTCGCCCTAATTGGCAGGGACACTTCTCCAGTATGGCGGCGTGGGCATTCTCGTTCCCAAAGCGTTTCGACGCAGCTCGAAGTTACCTGGAAGGGAACGTCTCAGGTTACGTATGTAACCCTAGTTCCCTGAAGGGAATGAGACGCTGCGTCTCGAGGCTATACTTCCGGCATATTCTGCAGCGCTTGCTACTTCCAGAAGCTGATGCTGTTCTATCCGCACTTGCTTTTAAGCTTCCTGGTCGGTGACATCATCACGCCGGTGACGTCCCACGATTCCATTGGACTGATTGCACACATGATTCAGAGCGTGGTCACGCTGGAGGCGTTCCCAAAGCATTTCGACGCAGCGTCTCGTTCCCTTCAGGGACCTGAGACGTTTTTTTCTACTTATTAGAAATGGAGTCTACATACCCTGTTAAAATGTATTAATGTCCCATATCTCCAAAAAGGTTCAGTAAAATGGTTTCATATGAGGTGTGCATATAGTATGGGACGTCCTGAATAAGAACTGATCATTGTTTTTTTCTACTTATTAGAAATGGGTTTTTTATACCCCTCTAAAGTGTAATAATGACCCATATCTCAAAAATGCTACAGTAAAATGGTTTCATATGAGGTGTGCATATAATATGGGACGTCCTGAATGAGAACTGATCATTGTTTTTTTCTACTTATTAGAAATGGGGTCAATACTCCCCTCTAAAGTGTAATAATGACCCATATCTCAAAAATGCTACAGTAAAATGGTTTCATATGAGGTGTGCATATAGTATGGGACGTCCTGAATAAGAACTGATCATTGTTTTTTTCTACTTATTAGAAATGGGTTTTTTATACCCCTCTAAAGTGTAATAATGACCCATATCTCAAAAATGCTACAGTAAAATTGTTTCATATAAGGTATGCATATATTATGGGACGTCCTGAATAAGAACTGATCATTGTTTTTTTCTACTTATTAGAAATGGGGTCAATACACCCCTCTAAAGTGTAATAATGACCCATATCTCAAAAATGCTACAGTAAAATGGTTTCATATGAGGTGTGCATATAGTATGGGACGTCCTGAATGAGAACTGATCATTGTTTTTTTCTACTTATTATAAATGGGTTTTTTATACCCCTCTAAATTGTTATAATGATTCATATCTCAAAAATGCTACAGTAAAATGGTTTCATATGAGGTGTGCATATAGTATGGGACGTCCTGAATAAGAACTGATCATTGTTTTTTTCTACTTATTAGAAATGGGGTCAATAAACCCCTCTAAAGTGTAATAATGACCCATATCTCAAAAATGCTACAGTAAAATGGTTTCATATGAGGTGTTCATATAATATGGGACGTCCTGAATGAGAACTGATCATTGTTTTCTTCTACTTATTAGAAATGGGGTCAATACACCCCTCTAAAGTGTAATAATGACCCATATCTCAACAATGCTACAGTAAAATGGTTTCATATGAGGTGTGCATATAATATGGGACGTCCTGAATAAGAACTGATCATTGTTTTTTTCTACTTATTAGAAATGGGTTTTTATACCCCTCTAAAGTGTAATAATGACCCATATCTCAAAAATGCTACAGTAAAATGGTTTCATATGAGGTGTGCATATAGTATGGGACGTCCTGAATGAGAACTGATCATTGTTTTTTTTCTACTTATTAGAAATGGGTTTTTTATACCCCTCTAAATTGTAATAATGACCCATATCTCAAAAATGCTACAGTAAAATGGTTTCATATGAGGTGTGCATATAGTATGGGACGTCCTGAATAAGAACTGATCATTGTTTTTTTCTACTTATTAGAAATGGGGTCAATACACCCATCTAAAGTGTAATAATGACCCATATCTCAAAAATGCTACAGTAAAATGGTTTCATATGAGGTGTGCATATAGTATGGGACGTCCTGAATGAGAACTGATCATTGTTTTTTTCTACTTATTAGAAATGGGTTTTTTATACCCCTCTAAAGTGTAATAATGACCCATATCTCAAAAATGCTACAGTAAAATGGTTTCATATGAGGTGTGCATATAGTATGGGACGTCCTGAATAAGAACTGATCATTGTTTTTTTCTACTTATTAGAAATGGGTTTTTTATACCCCTCTAAAGTGTAATAATGACCCATATCTCAAAAATGCTACAGTAAAATGGTTTCATATGAGGTGTGCATATAGTATGGGACGTCCTGAAGGAGAACTGATCATTGTTTTTTTCTACTTATTAGAAATGGGTTTTTTATACCCCTCTAAAGTGTAATAATGACCCATATCTCAAAAATGCTACAGTAAAATGGTTTCATATGAGGTGTGCATATAGTATGGGACGTCCTGAATAAGAACTGATCATTGTTTTTTTCTACTTATTAGAAATGGGGTCAATAAACCCCTCTAAAGTGTAATAATGACCCATATCTCAAAAATGCTACAGTAAAATGGTTTCATATGAGGTGTGCATATAATATGGGACGTCCTGAATGAGAACTGATCATTGTTTTTTTCTACTTATTAGAAATGGGGTCAATACACCCCTCTAAAGTGTAATAATGACCCATATCTCAAAAATGCTACAGTAAAATGGTTTCATATGAGGTGTGCATATAATATGGGACGTCCTGAATGAGAACTGATCATTGTTTTTTTCTACTTATTAGAAATGGGGTCAATAAACCCCTCTAAAGTGTAATAATGACCCATATCTCAAAAATGCTACAGTAAAATGGTTTCATATGAGGTGTGCATATAATATGGGACGTCCTGAATAAGAACTGATCATTGTTTTTTTCTACTTATTAGAAATGGGGTCAATAAACCCCTCTAAAGTGTAATAATGACCCATATCTCAAAAATGCTACAGTAAAATGGTTTCATATGAGGTGTGCATATAGTATGGGACGTCCTGAATGAGAACTGATCATTGTTTTTTTCTACTTATTAGAAATGGGTTTTTTATACCCCTCTAAAGTGTAATAATGACCCATATCTCAAAAATGCTACAGTAAAATGGTTTCATATGAGGTGTGCATATAATATGGGACGTCCTGAATGAGAACTGATCATTGTTTTTTTCTACTTATTAGAAATGGGGTCAATAAACCCCTCTAAAGTGTAATAATGACCCACATCTCAAAAATGCTACAGTAAAATGGTTTCATATGAGGTGTGCATATAGTATGGGACGTCCTGAATGAGAACTGATCATTGTTTTTTTCTACTTATTAGAAATGGGGTCAATACACCCCTCTAACGTGTAATAATGACCCATATCTCAAAAATGCTACAGTAAAATGGTTTCATATGAGGTGTGCATATAGTATGGGACGTCCTGAATGAGAACTGATCATTGTTTTTTTCTACTTATTAGAAATGGGTTTCTTATACCCCTCTAAAGTGTAATAATGACCCATATCTCAAAAATGCTACAGTAAAATGGTTTCATATGAGGTGTGCATATAGTATGGGACGTCCTGAATGAGAACTGATCATTGTTTTTTTCTACTTATTAGAAATGGGTTTTTTATACCCCTCTAAAGTGTAATAATGACCCATATCTCAAAAATGCTACAGTAAAATGGTTTCATATGAGGTGTGCATATAGTATGGGACGTCCTGAATGAGAACTGATCATTGTTTTTTTCTACTTATTAGAAATGGGTTTTTTATACCCCTCTAAAGTGTAATAATGACCCATATCTCAACAATGCTACAGTAAAATGGTTTCATATGAGGTGTGCATATAGTATGGGACGTCCTGAATAAGAACTTATCATTGTTCTTTTCTACTTATTAGAAATGGGGTCAATAAACCCCTCTAACGTGTAATAATGTCCCATATCTCAAAAATGCTACAGTAAAATGGTTTCATATGAGGTGTGCATATAGTATGGGACGTCCTGAATAAGAACTGATCATTGTTTTTTTCTACTTATTAGAAATGGGGTCAATAAACCCCTCTAACGTGTAATAATGACCCATATCTCAAAAATGCTACAGTAAAATGGTTTCATATTAGGTGTGCATATAGTATGGGACGTCCTGAATAAGAACTGATCATTGTTTTTTTCTACTTATTAGAAATGGGGTCAATATACCCCTTTAAAGTCTAATACTGTCCCATATCAGAAAAGAACCATCAAAGACACCAATAAATAACACGGATATTAAAGCAGAAATGCAAATAAATAAGTAAGTAAAAATTCACGAGTATTTTGTAGTATTATTTCTCAGTCCTGGGCGTCTAAATGAAAAGCGCTCTGCAAGCGCGTTCTCTCTGGGCTGTTTCTGAAACTACCGTAATGACTGTAATATGCGCGCACTTTTAAAGTCAATCGCGGCTGGCTTGACCGTGTTTTTCTGAACCGCGGCTGGCTTTACCGCAGTGAATGAGACATTACATCACCGTCAGTGTGAGATTAACAAAACTGTGAGTAAAAAGTTACTCTATATTAACCGAGCAGTTGTATAAAAGTACCACATTGGCCATTAGTACTTTGATTACAAGAGGTGTGATGATTTTTAATAGATGCATGCTGTATTTAGTATTCAGCGAGAGTTTATATCAAATCAAATGCAACACAATTGCTTACCTTCTGACCACTCGCGGACATATCCAATATGAATGAGAAAAAGAAAGTCTGTTAGCACACGTTCTCCGGAGATGAAGTCAGTCAGGGTTCGGTGTGTTGTGTGGAGCTCCAAATGTGTTTCCTCTGCCTAACCGACCGCTTAAAACTACTAGAAATGCCAGTGGTCTCTAGTGAAGGAATGAGACATTACATCACTCGCGAATGTGAGATTAACACACTACAGTCTCGCATTTCAATGTTTCATGTCTTTAGTCCAATACTGCATTTAATTATAGGTAGAAGCAGCCAAGAGGGCGTCGACCTGAGAACCCATTCAGAAGAGTCAGAAAAACCTAGTCATGCTTTGATTTTGTCATCTAGCACATACATAGGAATAGGAATAAGCAATTTTTTAACTTTTTGTTAAAAAACCCACAAATATGTATAAACATCAGCAATGTTCTTAAAAATATATTATTTACACTGTAAAAATGCTTTTCTTATTTTTATGTCTTCTTTCCAGCCAAAATATCTAACAAATCTTAAATCAAGACAAGTCTTATTTCCTAGACAAGTAAAAATTATTGTCTTGCTTTCAGAAAAATCATCACATAAGGTTGTGTATGTAACCATTCCTTGAGATAGGGAATGAGTCACTACAAGAAGGTGAGCACTAAATACCAGTCACTGTCAGTGCCTCACTACCGGTGCAACTATAGTATTAAAGGGCGCTGGTAGAACACAACATTTGCTCCTTTGTCTGAAGCTTATGTCTGAAGCATGGTGATGAGTCTATAGGACACTCAGCAATGGATGATATAACTCACAATTGTGAGAAATTGAGCCAGAATTGCAATTTAAACTCATATTTCAGGCTTTCTTTCTCAAAAATGGATGATATATTCTCACAATTGTGAGAAATAAAGCCAGAATTGCAACATAAACTCACAATTCAGGCTTTCTTTCTCAGAAATGGGTGATATGTACTCACAATTGTGAGAAATAAAGCCAGAATAGCAATATAAACTCATAATTCAGGCTTTCTTTCTCAGGAATGGATGATATAAACCCGCAATTTTGAGAAATAAAGCCAGAATTGCAATATAAACTAATAATTCAGGCTTTCTTTCTCAAAAATTGGTGATATATACTCACAATTGTGAGAAATGAAGCCAGAATTGCAATATGAACTCATAATTCAGGCTTTCTTTCTCAAAAATTAATGATATAAACTTACAATTGTGAGCATTAAAGCCAGAATTGCAATATAAACTCATAATTAAGGCTTTCTTTCTCAGAAATGGATGATATAAACCCACAATTGTGAGCAATAAAGCAAGAATTGCAATTTAAACTCATATTTCAGGCTTTCTTTCTCAAAAATAAATGTTATAAACATACAAATGTGAGCATTAAAGCCAGGATTGCAATATAAACTCATAATTAAGGCTTTCTTTCTCAAAAATGGATGATATAAACTTACAATTGTGAGCATTAAAGCCAGAATTGCAATATAAACTCATAATTCAGGCTTTCTTTCTCAGAAATGGGTGATATATATACTCACAATTGTGAGAAATTATGCCAGAATGGCAATATAAACTCATAATTCAGGCTTTCTTTCTCAGAAATGGGTGATATATACTGACAATTGTGAGAAATTAAGCCAGAATTGCAATTTAAACTCATATTTCAGGCTTTCTTTCTCAAAAATGGATGATATATTCTCACAATTGTGAGAAATAAAGCCAGAATTGCAATATAAGCTCATAATTGAGGCTTTCTTTCTCAAAAATGGATAACATAAACTCACAATTGTGAGCAATAAAGCAAGAATTGCAATTTAAACTCATATTTCAGGCTTTCTTTCTCAAAAATAAATGTTATAAACATACAAATGTGAGCATTAAAGCCAGGATTGCAATATAAGCTCATAATTGAGGCTTTCTTTCTCAAAAATGGATAACATAAACTCACAATTGTGAAAAATAAAGCCAGAATTCAATATTAACTCATAATTCAGGCTTTCTTTCTCAGAAATTGGTGATATATACTCACAATTGTGAGAAATAAAGCCAGAATTGCAATATAAACTCATAATTCAGGCTTTCTTTCTCAGAAATGGATGACATATACTCAAAATTGTGAGAAATAAAGCCAGAATTGCAATATAAACTCATAATTCAGGCTTTCTTTCTCAGAAATGGATGATATAAACCCGCAATTGTGAGCAATAAAGCAAGAATTGCAATTTAAACTCATATTTCAGGCTTTCTTTCTCAAAAATGAATGATATAAACTTACAAATCTGAGCATTAAAGCCAGAATTGCAATATAAACTCATAATTAAGGCTTTCTTTCTCAAAAATGGATGATATAAACTCAAAATTGTGAGCATTAAAGCCAGAATTGCAATATAAACTCATAATTCAGGCTTTATTTCTCAAAAAATTGATGATATATACTCACTATTGTGAGAAATAAAGCCAGAATTGCAATATAAACTCACAATTCAGGCTTTCTTTCTCAGAAATGGGTGATATATACTCACAATTGTGAAAAATAAAGCCAGAATTGCAATATAAACTCATAATTCAGGCTTTCTTTCTCAGAAATGGATGATATAAACCCGCAATTGTGAGCAATAAAGCAAGAATTGCAATTTAAACTACATCGCTGCAGAAGAACCAACCCAGTGATTACAAAGTGAACATACAAAGATTTTCTCAAAAATGAATGATATAAACTTACAAATGTGAGCATTAAAGCCAGAATTGCAATATAAACTCATAATTCAGGCTTTCTTTCTCAGGAATGGATGATATAAACCCGCAATTTTGAGAAATAAAGCCAGAATTGCAATATAAACTAATAATTCAGGCTTTCTTTCTCAAAAATTGGTGATATATACTCACAATTGTGAGAAATGAAGCCAGAATTGCAATATGAACTCATAATTCAGGCTTTCTTTCTCAAAAATTAATGATATAAACTTACAATTGTGAGCATTAAAGCCAGAATTGCAATATAAACTCATAATTAAGGCTTTCTTTCTCAAAAATTGATGATATAAACTTACAATTGTGAGCATTAAAGCCAGAATTGCAATATAAACTCATAATTCAGGCTTTCTTTCTCAGAAATGGGTGATATGTACTCACAATTGTGAGAAATAAAGCCAGAATAGCAATATAAACTCATAATTCAGGCTTTCTTTCTCAGAAATGAATGATATATACTCACAATTGTCAGAACTAAAGCCAGAATTGCAATATAAACTCATAATTCAGGCTTTCTTTCTCAGAAATGAAAGATATATACTCACAATTGTCAGAAATAAAGCCAGAATTGCAATATAAACTCATAATTCAGGCTTTCTTTCTCAAAAAATTGATGATATATACTCACAATTGTGAGAAATAAAGCTAGAATTGCAATATAAACTCACAATTCAGGCTTTCTTTCTCAGAAATGGGTGATATATACTCACAATTGTGAAAAATTAAGCCAGAATTGCAATATAAACTCATAATTCAGGCTTTCTTTCTCAGGAATGGATGATATAAACCCGCAATTTTGAGAAATAAAGCCAGAATTGCAATATAAACTAATAATTCAGGCTTTCTTTCTCAAAAATTGGTGATATATACTCACAATTGTGAGAAATGAAGCCAGAATTGCAATATGAACTCATAATTCAGGCTTTCTTTCTCAAAAATGAATGATATAAACTTACAATTGTGAGCATTAAAGCCAGAATTGCAATATAAACTCATAATTAAGGCTTTCTTTCTCAAAAATGGATGATATAAACTTACAATTGTGAGCATTAAAGCCAGAATTGCAATATAAACTCATAATTAAGGCTTTCTTTCTAAAAAATGGATGATATAAACTTACAATTGTGAGCATTAAAGCCAGAATTGCAATATAAACTCATAATTCAGGCTTTCTTTCTCAGAAATGGGTGATATATACTCACAATTGTGAGAAATTAAGCCAGAATGGCAATATAAACTCATAATTCAGGCTTTCTTTTTCAGAAATGGGTGATATATACTCACAATTGTGAGAAATTGAGCCAGAATTGCAATTTAAACTCATATTTCAGGCTTTCTGTCTCAAAAATGGATGATATATTCTCACAATTGTGAGAAATAAAGCCAGAATTGCAATATAAACTCATAATTCAGGCTTTCTTTCTCAAAAATGGATAACATAAACTCACAATTGTGAGAAATAAAGCCAGAATTCAATATTAACTCATAATTCAGGCTTTCTTTCTCAGAAATGGATGATATATACTCACAATTGTGAGAAATAAAGCCAGAATTGCAATATAAACTCATAATTCAGGCTTTCTTTCTCAGAAATGGATGATATAAACCCACAATTGTGAGCAATAAAGCAAGAATCTCATATTTCAGGCTTTCTTTCTCAAAAATGAATGATATAAACATACAAATGTGAGCATTAAAGCCATAATTGCAATATAAACTCATAATTCAGGCTTTCTTTCTCAGGAATGGATGATATAAACCCGCAATTTTGAGAAATAAAGCCAGAATTGCAATATAAACTAATAATTCAGGCTTTCTTTCTCAAAAATTGGTGATATATACTCACAATTGTGAGAAATGAAGCCAGAATTGCAATATGAACTCATAATTCAGGCTTTCTTTCTCAAAAATTAATGATATAAACTTACAATTGTGAGCATTAAAGCCAGAATTGCAATATAAACTCACAATTCAGGCTTTCTTTCTCAGAAATGGGTGATATATACTCACAATTGTGAAAAATTAAGCCAGAATTGCAATATGAACTCATAATTCAGGCTTTCTTTCTCAAAAATTAATGATATAAACTTACAATTGTGAGCATTAAAGCCAGAATTGCAATATAAACTCATAATTAAGGCTTTCTTTCTCAAAAATGGATGATATAAACTTACAGTTGTGAGCATTAAAGCCAGAATTGCAATATAAACTCATAATTAAGGCTTTCTTTCTCAGAAATGGATGATATAAACCCACAATTGTGAGAAATAAAGCCAGAATTGCAATATAAACTCACAATTCAGGCTTTCTTTCTCAGAAATGGGTGATATATACTCACAATTGTGAAAAATTAAGCCAGAATTGCAATATAAACTCATAATTCAGGCTTTCTTTCTCAGGAATGGATGATATAAACCCGCAATTTTGAGAAATAAAGCCAGAATTGCAATATAAACTAATAATTCAGGCTTTCTTTCTCAAAAATTGGTGATATATACTCACAATTGTGAGAAATGAAGCCAGAATTGCAATATGAACTCATAATTCAGGCTTTCTTTCTCAAAAATTAATGATATAAACTTACAATTGTGAGCATTAATGCCAGAATTGCAATATAAACTCATAATTAAGGCTTTCTTTCTCAAAAATGGATGATATAAACTTACAGTTGTGAGCATTAAAGCCAGAATTGCAATATAAACTCATAATTAAGGCTTTCTTTCTCAGAAATGGATGATATAAACCCACAATTGTGAGCAATAAAGCAAGAATTGCAATTTAAACTCATATTTCAGGCTTTCTTTCTCAAAAATAAATGTTATAAACATACAAATGTGAGCATTAAAGCCAGAATTGCAATATAAACTCATAATTAAGGCTTTCTTTCTCAAAAATGGATGATATAAACTTACAATTGTGAGCATTAAAGCCAGAATTGCAATATAAACTCATAATTCAGGCTTTCTTTCTCAAAAATGGATAACATAAACTCACAATTGTGAAAAATAAAGCCAGAATTCAATATTAACTCATAATTCAGGCTTTCTTTCTCAGAAATTGGTGATATATACTCACAACTGTGAGAAATAAAGCCAGAATTCAATATTAACTCATAATTCAGGCTTTCCTTCTCAAAAATGGATGATATATACTCACAATTGTGAGAAATAAAGCCAGAATTGCAATATAAACTCATAATTCAGGCTTTCTTTCTCAAAAATGGATAACATAAACTCACAATTGTGAGAAATAAAGCCAGAATTCAATATTAACTCATAATTCAGGCTTTCTTACTCAGAAATTGGTGATATATACTCACAATTGTGAGAAATTAAGCCAGAATGGCAATATAAACTCATAATTCAGGCTTTCTTTCTCAGAAATGGGTGATATATACTGACAATTGTGAGAAATTAAGCCAGAATTGCAATTTAAACTCATATTTCAGGCTTTCTTTCTCAAAAATGGATGATATATTCTCACAATTGTGAGAAATAAAGCCAGAATTGCAATATAAGCTCATAATTCAGGCTTTCTTTCTCAAAAATGGATAACATAAACTCACAATTGTGAAAAATAAAGCCAGAATTCAATATTAACTCATAATTCAGGCTTTCTTTCTCAGAAATTGGTGATATATACTCACAACTGTGAGAAATAAAGCCAGAATTCAATATTAACTCATAATTCAGGCTTTCCTTCTCAAAAATGGATGATATATACTCACAATTGTGAGAAATAAAGCCAGAATTGCAATATAAACTCATAATTCAGGCTTTCTTTCTCAAAAATGGATAACATAAACTCACAATTGTGAGAAATAAAGCCAGAATTCAATATTAACTCATAATTCAGGCTTTCTTACTCAGAAATTGGTGATATATACTCACAACTGTGAGAAATAAAGCCAGAATTCAATATTAACTCATAATTCAGGCTTTCTTTCTCAGAAATGGATGATATATACTCACAATTGTGAGAAATAAAGCCAGAATTGCAATATAAACTCACAATTCAGGCTTTCTTTATCAGAAATGGGTGATATATACTCACAATTGTGAGAAATTAAGCCAGAAATGCAATATAAAATCATAATTCAGGCTTTCTTTCTCAGAAATGGATGATATATACTCACAATTGTGAGAAATGAAGCCAGAATTGCAATATGAACTCATAATTCAGGCTTTCTTTCTCAAAAATTAATTATATAAACTTACAATTGTGAGCATTAATGCCAGAATTGCAATATAAACTCATAATTAAGGCTTTCTTTCTCAAAAATGGATGATATAAACTTACAGTTGTGAGCATTAAAGCCAGAATTGCAATATAAACTCATAATTAAGGCTTTCTTTCTCAGAAATGGATGATATAAACCCACAATTGTGAGCAATAAAGCAAGAATTGCAATTTAAACTCATATTTCAGGCTTTCTTTCTCAAAAATAAATGTTATAAACATACAAATGTGAGCATTAAAGCCAGAATTGCAATATAAACTCATAATTAAGGCTTTCTTTCTCAAAAATGGATGATATAAACTTACAATTGTGAGCATTAAAGCCAGAATTGCAATATAAACTCATAATTCAGGCTTTCTTTCTCAGAAATGGGTGATATATACTCACAATTGTGAGAAATTAAGCCAGAATGGCAATATAAACTCATAATTCAGGCTTTCTTTCTCAGAAATGGGTGATATATACTGACAATTGTGAGAAATTAAGCCAGAATTGCAATTTAAACTCATATTTCAGGCTTTCTTTCTCAAAAATGGATGATATATTCTCACAATTGTGAGAAATAAAGCCAGAATTGCAATATAAGCTCATAATTCAGGCTTTCTTTCTCAAAAATGGATAACATAAACTCACAATTGTGAAAAATAAAGCCAGAATTCAATATTAACTCATAATTCAGGCTTTCTTTCTCAGAAATTGGTGATATATACTCACAACTGTGAGAAATAAAGCCAGAATTCAATATTAACTCATAATTCAGGCTTTCCTTCTCAAAAATGGATGATATATACTCACAATTGTGAGAAATAAAGCCAGAATTGCAATATAAACTCATAATTCAGGCTTTCTTTCTCAAAAATGGATAACATAAACTCACAATTGTGAGAAATAAAGCCAGAATTCAATATTAACTCATAATTCAGGCTTTCTTACTCAGAAATTGGTGATATATACTCACAACTGTGAGAAATAAAGCCAGAATTCAATATTAACTCATAATTCAGGCTTTCTTTCTCAGAAATGGATGATATATACTCACAATTGTCAGAAATAAAGCCAGAATTGCAATATAAACTCACAATTCAGGCTTTCTTTATCAGAAATGGGTGATATATACTCACAATTGTGAGAAATTAAGCCAGAAATGCAATATAAAATCATAATTCAGGCTTTCTTTCTCAGAAATGGATGATATATACTCACAATTGTGAGAAATGAAGCCAGAATTGCAATATGAACTCATAATTAAGGCTTTCTTTCTCAGAAATGGATGATATAAACCCACAATTGTGAGCAATAAAGCAAGAATTGCAATTTAAACTCATATTTCAGGCTTTCTTTCTCAAAAATAAATGTTATAAACATACAAATGTGAGCATTAAAGCCAGAATTGCAATATAAACTCATAATTAAGGCTTTCTTTCTCAAAAATGGATGATATAAACTTACAATTGTGAGCATTAAAGCCAGAATTGCAATATAAACTCATAATTCAGGCTTTCTTTCTCAGAAATGGGTGATATATACTCACAATTGTGAGAAATTAAGCCAGAATGGCAATATAAACTCATAATTCAGGCTTTCTTTCTCAGAAATGGGTGATATATACTGACAATTGTGAGAAATTAAGCCAGAATTGCAATTTAAACTCATATTTCAGGCTTTCTTTCTCAAAAATGGATGATATATTCTCACAATTGTGAGAAATAAAGCCAGAATTGCAATATAAGCTCATAATTCAGGCTTTCTTTCTCAAAAATGGATAACATAAACTCACAATTGTGAAAAATAAAGCCAGAATTCAATATTAACTCATAATTCAGGCTTTCTTTCTCAGAAATTGGTGATATATACTCACAACTGTGAGAAATAAAGCCAGAATTCAATATTAACTCATAATTCAGGCTTTCCTTCTCAAAAATGGATGATATATACTCACAATTGTGAGAAATAAAGCCAGAATTGCAATATAAACTCATAATTCAGGCTTTCTTTCTCAAAAATGGATAACATAAACTCACAATTGTGAGAAATAAAGCCAGAATTCAATATTAACTCATAATTCAGGCTTTCTTACTCAGAAATTGGTGATATATACTCACAACTGTGAGAAATAAAGCCAGAATTCAATATTAACTCATAATTCAGGCTTTCTTTCTCAGAAATGGATGATATATACTCACAATTGTGAGAAATAAAGCCAGAATTGCAATATAAACTCACAATTCAGGCTTTCTTTATCAGAAATGGGTGATATATACTCACAATTGTGAGAAATTAAGCCAGAAATGCAATATAAAATCATAATTCAGGCTTTCTTTCTCAGAAATGGATGATATATACTCACAATTGTGAGAAATAAAGCCAGAATTGCAATATAAACTAATAATTCAGGCTTTCTTTCTCAGAAATGAAAGATATATACTCACAATTGTCAGAAATAAAGCCAGAATTGCAATATAAACTCATAATTCAGGCTTTCTTTCTCAAAAAATTGATGATATATACTCACATTTGTGAGAAAAAAAAGCCAGAATTGCAATATAAGCTCATAATTCAGGCTTTCTTTCTCAAAAATGGATAACAAACTCACAATTGTGAGAAATAAAGCCAGAATTCAATATTAACTCATAATTCAGGCTTTCTTTCTCAGAAATGGATGACATATACTCACAATTGTGAGAAATAAAGCCAGAATTGCAATATAAACTCATAATTCAGGCTTTCTTTCTCAGAAATGGATGATATAAACTTACAAATGTGAGCATTAAAGCCAGAATTGCAATATAAACTTATAATTAAGGCTTTCTTTCTCAAAAATGGATGATATAAACTTACAATTGTGAGCATTAAAGCCAGAATTGCAATATAAACTCATAATTCAGGCTTTCTTTCTCAGAAATGGATGATATAAACCCACAATTGTGAGCAATAAAGCAATAATTGCAATTTAAACTCATATTTCAGGCTTTCTTTCTCAAAAATGCATGATATATTCTCACAATTGTGAGAAATAAAGCCAGAATTCAATATTAACTAATAATTCAGGCTTTCTTTCTCAGAAATGGATAACATAAACTCACAATTGTGAGAAATAAAGCCAGAATTGCAATATAAACTTATTATTCAGGCTTTCTTTCTCAGAAATGGATGATATATACTCACAATTGTGAGAAATAAAGCCAGAATTGCAATATAAACTCATAATTCAGGCTTTCTTTCTCAGAAATGGATGATATAAACTTAAAATTGTGAGCATTAAAGCCAGAATTGCAATATAAACTCGTAATTCAGGATTTCTTTCTCAAAAATTAATCATATAAACTTACAATTGTGACAATTAAAGCGAGAATTGCAATATAAACTCATAATTAAGGCTTTCTTTCTCAAAAATTAATCATATAAACTTACAATTGTGACAATTAAAGCGAGAATTGCAATATAAACTCATAATTAAGGCTTTCTTTCTCAAAAATGGATGATATAAACTTACAATTGTCAGCATTAAAGCCAGAATTGCAATATAAACTCATAATTAAGGCTTTCTTTCTCAAAAATGGATGATATAAACTTAAAATTGTGAGCATTAAAGCCAGAATTGCAATATAAACTCATAATTCAGGCTTTCTTTCTCAAAAAAAAATTGATGATATATACTCACATTTGTGAGAAAAAAAAGCCAGAATTGCAATATAAACTCATAATTCAGGCTTTCTTTCTCAAAAAATTGATGATATATACTCACATTTGTGAGAAATTAAGCCAGAATTGCAATTTAAACTCATATTTCAGGCTTTCTTTCTCCATAAACTCACAATTGTGAGAAATAAAGCCAGAATTGCAATATAAACTAATAATTCAGGCTTTCTTTCTCAGAAATGGGTGATATATACTCACAATTGTTAGAAATTAAGCCAGAATTGCAATTTAAACTCATATTTCAGGCTTTCTTTCTCAAAAATGCATGATATATTCTCACAATTGTGAGAAATAAAGCCAGAATTCAATATAAACTCATAATTCAGGCTTTCTTTCTCAGAAATGGATAACATAAACTCACAATTGTGAGAAATAAAGCCAGAATTCAATATTAACTAATAATTCAGGCTTTCTTTCTCAGAAATGGATAACATAAACTCACAATTGTGAGAAATAAAGCCAGAATTCAATATTAACTCATAATTCAGGCTTTCTTTCTCAGAAATTGGTGATATATACTCACAATTGTGAGAAATGAAGCCAGAATTGCAATATGAACTCATAATTCAGGCTTTCTTTCTCAAAAATTAATGATATAAACGTACAATTGTGAGCATTAAAGCGAGAATTGCAATATAAACTCATAATTAAGGCTTTCTTTCTCAAAAATGTATGATATAAACTTAAAATTGTGAGCATTAAAGCCAGAATTCAATATTAACTCATAATTCAGGCTTTCTTTCTCAGAAATTGGTGATATATACTCACAACTTTGAGAAATAAAGCCAGAATTGCAATATAAACTCATAATTCAGGCTTTCTTTCTCAAAAATGGATAACATAAACTCACAATTGTGAGAAATAAAGCCAGAATTCAATATTAACTCATAATTCAGGCTTTCTTTCTCAGAAATTGGTGATATCTACTCACAACTGTGAGAAATAAAGCCAGAATTGCAATATAAACTCATAATTCAGGCTTTCTTTCTCAAAAATGGATGATATATACTCACAATTGTGAGAAATAAAGCCAGAATTCAAAATTAACTCATAATTCAGGCTTTATTTCTCAGAAATTGGTGATATATACTCACAACTGTGAGAAATAAAGCCAGAATTCAATATTAACTCATAATTCAGGCTTTCTTTCTCAGAAATTGGTGATATATACTCACAACTGTGAGAAATAAAGCCAGAATTCTATATTAACTCATAATTCAGGCTTTCTTTCTCAAAAATGGATGATATATACTCACAATTGTGAGAAATAAAGCCAGAATTGCAATATAAACTCACAATTCAGGCTTTATTTCTCAGAAATTGGTGATATATACTAACAACTGTGAGAAATAAAGCCAGAATTCAATATTAACTCATAATTCAGGCTTTCTTTCTCAGAAATTGGTGATATATACTCACAACTGTGAGAAATAAAGCCAGAATTCTATATTAACTCATAATTCAGGCTTTCTTTCTCAAAAATGGATGATATATACTCACAATTGTGAGAAATAAAGCCAGAAGTGCAATATAAACTCACAATTCAAGCTTTCTTTATCAGAAATGGGTGATATATACTCACAATTGTGAGAAATTAAGCCAGAATTGCAATATAAACTCATAATTCAGGCTTTCTTTCTCAGAAATGGATGATATAAACCCACAATTGTGAGCAATAAAGCCAGAATTGCAATTTAAACTCATATTTCAGGCTTTCTTTCTCAAAAATGAATGATATAAACATACAAATGTGAGCATTAAAGCCAGAATTGCAATATAAACTCATAATTAAGGCTTTCTTTCTCAAAAATGGATGATATAAACTTACAATTGTGAGCATTAAAGCCAGAATTGCAATATAAACTCATAATTCAGGCTTTCTTTCTCAGAAATGGGTGATATATACTCATAATTGTGAGAAATGAAGCCAGAATTGCAATATGAACTCATAATTCAGGCTTTCTTTCTCAAAAATTAATCATATAAACTTACAATTGTGACAATTAAAGCGAGAATTGCAATATAAACTAATAATTAAGGCTTTCTTTCTCAAAAATGGATGATATAAACTTACAATTGTCAGCATTAAAGCCAGAATTGCAATATAAACTCATAATTAAGGCTTTCTTTCTCAAAAATGGATGATATAAACTTAAAATTGTGAGCATTAAAGCCAGAATTGCAATATAAACTCATAATTCAGGCTTTCTTTCTCAAAAAAAAATTGATGATATATACTCACATTTGTGAGAAAAAAAAAAGCCAGAATTGCAATATTAACTAATAATTCAGGCTTTCTTTCTCAGAAATGGATAACATAAACTCACAATTGTGAGAAATAAAGCCAGAATTGCAATATAAACTCATAATTCAGGCTTTCTTTCTCAGAAATGGGTGATATATACTCACAATTGTGAGAAATTAAGCCAGAATTGCAATTTATACTCATATTTCAGGCTTTCTTTCTCCATAAACTCACAATTGTGAGAAATAAAGCCAGAATTGCAATATAAACTAATAATTCAGGCTTTCTTTCTCAGAAATGAGTGATATATACTCACAATTGTGAGAAATTAAGCCAGAATTGCAATTTAAACTCATATTTCAGGCTTTCTTTCTCAAAAATGCATGATATATTCTCACAATTGTGAGAAATAAAGCCAGAATTCAATATAAACTCATAATTCAGGCTTTCTTTCTCAGAAATGGATAACATAAACTCACAATTGTGAGAAATAAAGCCAGAATTCAATATTAACTAATAATTCAGGCTTTCTTTCTCAAAAATGAATGATATAAACTTACAATTGTGAGCATTAAAGCCAGAATTGCAATATAAACTCATAATTAAGGCTTTCTTTCTCAAAAATGGATGATATAAACTTAAAATTGTGAGCATTAAAGCCAGAATTGCAATATAAACTCATATTTCAGGCTTTCTTTCTCAAAAAAAAAATTGATGATATATACTCACATTTGTGAGAAAAAAAAAGCCAGAATTGCAATATAAACTCATAATTCAGGCTTTCTTTCTCAAAAAATTGATGATATATACTCACATTTGTGAGAAATAAAGCCAGAATTGCAATATGAACTCATAATTCAGGCTTTCTTTCTCAGAAATGGGTGATATATACTCACAATTGTGAGAAATTAAGCCAGAATTGCAATTTAAACTCATATTTCAGGCTTTCTTTCTCAAAAAGGCATGATATATTCTCACAATTGTGAGAAATAAAGCCAGAATTCAATATAAACTCATAATTCAGGCTTTCTTTCTCAGAAATGGATAACATAAACTCACAATTGTGAGAAATAAAGCCAGAATTCAATATTAACTAATAATTCAGGCTTTCTTTCTCAGAAATGGATAACATAAACTCACAATTGTGAGAAATAAAGCCAGAATTGCAATATAAACTAATAATTCAGGCTTTCTTTCTCAAAAATGAATGATATAAACTTACAATTGTGAGCATTAAAGCCAGAATTGCAATATAAACTCATAATTAAGGCTTTCTTTCTCAAAAATGGATGATATAAACTTAAAATTGTCAGCATTAAAGCCAGAATTGCAATATAAACTCATAATTCAGGCTTTCTTTCTCAAAAAAAAATTGATGATATATACTCACATTTGTGAGAAAAAAAAAGCCAGAATTGCAATATAAACTCATAATTCAGGCTTTCTTTCTCAAAAAATTGATGATATATACTCACATTTGTGAGAAATAAAGCCAGAATTGCAATATGAACTCATAATTCAGGCTTTCTTTCTCAGAAATGGGTGATATATACTCACAATTGTGAGAAATTAAGCCAGAATTGCAATTTAAACTCATATTTCAGGCTTTCTTTCTCCATAAACTCACAATTGTGAGAAATAAAGCCAGAATTGCAATATAAACTAATAATTCAGGCTTTCTTTCTCAGAAATGGGTGATATATACTCATAATTGTGAGAAATTAAGCCAGAATTGCAATTTAAACTCATTTTTCAGGCTTTCTTTCTCAAAAATGCATGATATATTCTCACAATTGTGAGAAATAAAGCCAGAATTCAATATAAACTCATAATTCAGGCTTTCTTTCTCAGAAATGGATAACATAAACTCACAATTGTGAGAAATAAAGCCAGAATTCAATATTAACTAATAATTCAGGCTTTCTTTCTCAGAAATGGATAACATAAACTCACAATTGTGAGAAATAAAGCCAGAATTGCAATATAAACTAATAATTCAGGCTTTCTTTCTCAAAAATGAATTATATAAACTTACAATTGTGAGCATTAAAGCCAGAATTGCAATATAAACTCATAATTAAGGCTTTCTTTCTCAAAAATGGATAACATAAACTCACAATTGTGAGAAATAAAGCCAGAATTGCAATATAAACTCATAATTCAGGCTTTTTTTTCCTCAGAAATGGGTGATATATACTCACAATTGTGAGAAATTAAGCCAGAATTGCAATTTAAACTCATATTTCAGGCTTTCTTTCTCAAAAATGGATTATATAAACTTAAAATTGTGAGCATTAAAGCCAGAATTGCAATATAAACTCATAATTCAGGCTTTCTTTCTCAAAAAAAAATTTATGATATATACTCACATTTGTGAGAAATAAAGCCAGAATTGCAATATGAACTCATAATTCAGGCTTTCTTTCTCAGAAATGGGTGATATATACTCACAATTGTGAGAAATTAAGCCAGAATGGCAATATAAACTCATAATTCAGGCTTTCTTTCTCAGAAATGGGTGATATATACTCACAATTGTGAGAAATTAAGCCAGAATTGCAATTTAAACTCATATTTCAGGCTTTCTTTCTCCATAAACTCACAATTGTGAGAAATAAAGCCAGAATTGCAATATAAACTAATAATTCAGGCTTTCTTTCTCAGAAATGGGTGATATATACTCACAATTGTGAGAAATTAAGCCAGAATTGCAATTTAAACTCATATTTCAGGCTTTCTTTCTCAAAAATGCATGATATATTCTCACAATTGTGAGAAATAAAGCCAGAATTGCAATATAAACTCACAATTCAGGCTTTCTTTCTCAGAAATGGGTGATATATACTCACAATTGTGAGAAATAAAGCCAGAATTGCAATATAAACTCATAATTCAGGCTTTCTTTCTCAAAAATTAATCATATAAACTTACAATTGTGACAATTAAAGCGAGAATTGCAATATAAACTCATAATTAAGGCTTTCTTTCTCAAAAATGGATGATATAAACTTACAATTGTCAGCATTAAAGCCAGAATTGCAATATAAACTCATAATTAAGGCTTTCTTTCTCAAAAATGGTTGATATAAACTTAAAATTGTGAGCATTAAAGCCAGAATTGCAATATAAACTCATAATTCAGGCTTTCTTTCTCAAAAAAAAATTGATGATATATACTCACATTTGTGAGAAAAAAAAAAGCCAGAATTGCAATATAAACTCATAATTCAGGCTTTCTTTCTCAAAAAATTGATGATGTATACTCACATTTGTGAGAAATAAAGCCAGAATTGCAATATGAACTCATAATTCAGGCTTTCTTTCTCAGAAATGGGTGATATATACTCACAATTGTGAGAAATTAAGCCAGAATGGCAATATAAACTCATAATTCAGGCTTTCTTTCTCAGAAATGGGTGATATATACTCACAATTGTGAGAAATTAAGCCAGAATTGCAATTTAAACTCATATTTCAGGCTTTCTTTCTCCATAAACTCACAATTGTGAGAAATAAAGCCAGAATTGCAATATAAACTAATAATTCAGGCTTTCTTTCTCAGAAATGGGTGATATATACTCACAATTGTGAGAAATGAAGCCAGAATTGCAATATGAACTCATAATTAAGGCTTTCTTTCTCAGAAATGGATGATATAAACCCACAATTGTGAGCAATAAAGCAAGAATTGCAATTTAAACTCATATTTCAGGCTTTCTTTCTCAAAAATAAATGTTATAAACATACAAATGTGAGCATTAAAGCCAGAATTGCAATATAAACTCATAATTAAGGCTTTCTTTCTCAAAAATGGATGATATAAACTTACAATTGTGAGCATTAAAGCCAGAATTGCAATATAAACTCATAATTCAGGCTTTCTTTCTCAGAAATGGGTGATATATACTCACAATTGTGAGAAATTAAGCCAGAATGGCAATATAAACTCATAATTCAGGCTTTCTTTCTCAGAAATGGGTGATATATACTGACAATTGTGAGAAATTAAGCCAGAATTGCAATTTAAACTCATATTTCAGGCTTTCTTTCTCAAAAATGGATGATATATTCTCACAATTGTGAGAAATAAAGCCAGAATTGCAATATAAGCTCATAATTCAGGCTTTCTTTCTCAAAAATGGATAACATAAACTCACAATTGTGAAAAATAAAGCCAGAATTCAATATTAACTCATAATTCAGGCTTTCTTTCTCAGAAATTGGTGATATATACTCACAACTGTGAGAAATAAAGCCAGAATTCAATATTAACTCATAATTCAGGCTTTCCTTCTCAAAAATGGATGATATATACTCACAATTGTGAGAAATAAAGCCAGAATTGCAATATAAACTCATAATTCAGGCTTTCTTTCTCAAAAATGGATAACATAAACTCACAATTGTGAGAAATAAAGCCAGAATTCAATATTAACTCATAATTCAGGCTTTCTTACTCAGAAATTGGTGATATATACTCACAACTGTGAGAAATAAAGCCAGAATTCAATATTAACTCATAATTCAGGCTTTCTTTCTCAGAAATGGATGATATATACTCACAATTGTGAGAAATAAAGCCAGAATTGCAATATAAACTCACAATTCAGGCTTTCTTTATCAGAAATGGGTGATATATACTCACAATTGTGAGAAATTAAGCCAGAAATGCAATATAAAATCATAATTCAGGCTTTCTTTCTCAGAAATGGATGATATATACTCACAATTGTGAGAAATAAAGCCAGAATTGCAATATAAACTAATAATTCAGGCTTTCTTTCTCAGAAATGAAAGATATATACTCACAATTGTCAGAAATAAAGCCAGAATTGCAATATAAACTCATAATTCAGGCTTTCTTTCTCAAAAAATTGATGATATATACTCACATTTGTGAGAAAAAAAAGCCAGAATTGCAATATAAGCTCATAATTCAGGCTTTCTTTCTCAAAAATGGATAACAAACTCACAATTGTGAGAAATAAAGCCAGAATTCAATATTAACTCATAATTCAGGCTTTCTTTCTCAGAAATGGATGACATATACTCACAATTGTGAGAAATAAAGCCAGAATTGCAATATAAACTCATAATTCAGGCTTTCTTTCTCAGAAATGGATGATATAAACTTACAAATGTGAGCATTAAAGCCAGAATTGCAATATAAACTTATAATTAAGGCTTTCTTTCTCAAAAATGGATGATATAAACTTACAATTGTGAGCATTAAAGCCAGAATTGCAATATAAACTCATAATTCAGGCTTTCTTTCTCAGAAATGGATGATATAAACCCACAATTGTGAGCAATAAAGCAATAATTGCAATTTAAACTCATATTTCAGGCTTTCTTTCTCAAAAATGCATGATATATTCTCACAATTGTGAGAAATAAAGCCAGAATTCAATATTAACTAATAATTCAGGCTTTCTTTCTCAGAAATGGATAACATAAACTCACAATTGTGAGAAATAAAGCCAGAATTGCAATATAAACTTATTATTCAGGCTTTCTTTCTCAGAAATGGATGATATATACTCACAATTGTGAGAAATAAAGCCAGAATTGCAATATAAACTCATAATTCAGGCTTTCTTTCTCAGAAATGGATGATATAAACTTAAAATTGTGAGCATTAAAGCCAGAATTGCAATATAAACTCGTAATTCAGGATTTCTTTCTCAAAAATTAATCATATAAACTTACAATTGTGACAATTAAAGCGAGAATTGCAATATAAACTCATAATTAAGGCTTTCTTTCTCAAAAATTAATCATATAAACTTACAATTGTGACAATTAAAGCGAGAATTGCAATATAAACTCATAATTAAGGCTTTCTTTCTCAAAAATGGATGATATAAACTTACAATTGTCAGCATTAAAGCCAGAATTGCAATATAAACTCATAATTAAGGCTTTCTTTCTCAAAAATGGATGATATAAACTTAAAATTGTGAGCATTAAAGCCAGAATTGCAATATAAACTCATAATTCAGGCTTTCTTTCTCAAAAAAAAATTGATGATATATACTCACATTTGTGAGAAAAAAAAGCCAGAATTGCAATATAAACTCATAATTCAGGCTTTCTTTCTCAAAAAATTGATGATATATACTCACATTTGTGAGAAATTAAGCCAGAATTGCAATTTAAACTCATATTTCAGGCTTTCTTTCTCCATAAACTCACAATTGTGAGAAATAAAGCCAGAATTGCAATATAAACTAATAATTCAGGCTTTCTTTCTCAGAAATGGGTGATATATACTCACAATTGTTAGAAATTAAGCCAGAATTGCAATTTAAACTCATATTTCAGGCTTTCTTTCTCAAAAATGCATGATATATTCTCACAATTGTGAGAAATAAAGCCAGAATTCAATATAAACTCATAATTCAGGCTTTCTTTCTCAGAAATGGATAACATAAACTCACAATTGTGAGAAATAAAGCCAGAATTCAATATTAACTAATAATTCAGGCTTTCTTTCTCAGAAATGGATAACATAAACTCACAATTGTGAGAAATAAAGCCAGAATTCAATATTAACTCATAATTCAGGCTTTCTTTCTCAGAAATTGGTGATATATACTCACAATTGTGAGAAATGAAGCCAGAATTGCAATATGAACTCATAATTCAGGCTTTCTTTCTCAAAAATTAATGATATAAACGTACAATTGTGAGCATTAAAGCGAGAATTGCAATATAAACTCATAATTAAGGCTTTCTTTCTCAAAAATGTATGATATAAACTTAAAATTGTGAGCATTAAAGCCAGAATTCAATATTAACTCATAATTCAGGCTTTCTTTCTCAGAAATTGGTGATATATACTCACAACTTTGAGAAATAAAGCCAGAATTGCAATATAAACTCATAATTCAGGCTTTCTTTCTCAAAAATGGATAACATAAACTCACAATTGTGAGAAATAAAGCCAGAATTCAATATTAACTCATAATTCAGGCTTTCTTTCTCAGAAATTGGTGATATCTACTCACAACTGTGAGAAATAAAGCCAGAATTGCAATATAAACTCATAATTCAGGCTTTCTTTCTCAAAAATGGATGATATATACTCACAATTGTGAGAAATAAAGCCAGAATTCAAAATTAACTCATAATTCAGGCTTTATTTCTCAGAAATTGGTGATATATACTCACAACTGTGAGAAATAAAGCCAGAATTCAATATTAACTCATAATTCAGGCTTTCTTTCTCAGAAATTGGTGATATATACTCACAACTGTGAGAAATAAAGCCAGAATTCTATATTAACTCATAATTCAGGCTTTCTTTCTCAAAAATGGATGATATATACTCACAATTGTGAGAAATAAAGCCAGAATTGCAATATAAACTCACAATTCAGGCTTTATTTCTCAGAAATTGGTGATATATACTAACAACTGTGAGAAATAAAGCCAGAATTCAATATTAACTCATAATTCAGGCTTTCTTTCTCAGAAATTGGTGATATATACTCACAACTGTGAGAAATAAAGCCAGAATTCTATATTAACTCATAATTCAGGCTTTCTTTCTCAAAAATGGATGATATATACTCACAATTGTGAGAAATAAAGCCAGAAGTGCAATATAAACTCACAATTCAAGCTTTCTTTATCAGAAATGGGTGATATATACTCACAATTGTGAGAAATTAAGCCAGAATTGCAATATAAACTCATAATTCAGGCTTTCTTTCTCAGAAATGGATGATATAAACCCACAATTGTGAGCAATAAAGCCAGAATTGCAATTTAAACTCATATTTCAGGCTTTCTTTCTCAAAAATGAATGATATAAACATACAAATGTGAGCATTAAAGCCAGAATTGCAATATAAACTCATAATTAAGGCTTTCTTTCTCAAAAATGGATGATATAAACTTACAATTGTGAGCATTAAAGCCAGAATTGCAATATAAACTCATAATTCAGGCTTTCTTTCTCAGAAATGGGTGATATATACTCATAATTGTGAGAAATGAAGCCAGAATTGCAATATGAACTCATAATTCAGGCTTTCTTTCTCAAAAATTAATCATATAAACTTACAATTGTGACAATTAAAGCGAGAATTGCAATATAAACTAATAATTAAGGCTTTCTTTCTCAAAAATGGATGATATAAACTTACAATTGTCAGCATTAAAGCCAGAATTGCAATATAAACTCATAATTAAGGCTTTCTTTCTCAAAAATGGATGATATAAACTTAAAATTGTGAGCATTAAAGCCAGAATTGCAATATAAACTCATAATTCAGGCTTTCTTTCTCAAAAAAAAATTGATGATATATACTCACATTTGTGAGAAAAAAAAAAGCCAGAATTGCAATATTAACTAATAATTCAGGCTTTCTTTCTCAGAAATGGATAACATAAACTCACAATTGTGAGAAATAAAGCCAGAATTGCAATATAAACTCATAATTCAGGCTTTCTTTCTCAGAAATGGGTGATATATACTCACAATTGTGAGAAATTAAGCCAGAATTGCAATTTATACTCATATTTCAGGCTTTCTTTCTCCATAAACTCACAATTGTGAGAAATAAAGCCAGAATTGCAATATAAACTAATAATTCAGGCTTTCTTTCTCAGAAATGAGTGATATATACTCACAATTGTGAGAAATTAAGCCAGAATTGCAATTTAAACTCATATTTCAGGCTTTCTTTCTCAAAAATGCATGATATATTCTCACAATTGTGAGAAATAAAGCCAGAATTCAATATAAACTCATAATTCAGGCTTTCTTTCTCAGAAATGGATAACATAAACTCACAATTGTGAGAAATAAAGCCAGAATTCAATATTAACTAATAATTCAGGCTTTCTTTCTCAAAAATGAATGATATAAACTTACAATTGTGAGCATTAAAGCCAGAATTGCAATATAAACTCATAATTAAGGCTTTCTTTCTCAAAAATGGATGATATAAACTTAAAATTGTGAGCATTAAAGCCAGAATTGCAATATAAACTCATATTTCAGGCTTTCTTTCTCAAAAAAAAAATTGATGATATATACTCACATTTGTGAGAAAAAAAAAGCCAGAATTGCAATATAAACTCATAATTCAGGCTTTCTTTCTCAAAAAATTGATGATATATACTCACATTTGTGAGAAATAAAGCCAGAATTGCAATATGAACTCATAATTCAGGCTTTCTTTCTCAGAAATGGGTGATATATACTCACAATTGTGAGAAATTAAGCCAGAATTGCAATTTAAACTCATATTTCAGGCTTTCTTTCTCAAAAAGGCATGATATATTCTCACAATTGTGAGAAATAAAGCCAGAATTCAATATAAACTCATAATTCAGGCTTTCTTTCTCAGAAATGGATAACATAAACTCACAATTGTGAGAAATAAAGCCAGAATTCAATATTAACTAATAATTCAGGCTTTCTTTCTCAGAAATGGATAACATAAACTCACAATTGTGAGAAATAAAGCCAGAATTGCAATATAAACTAATAATTCAGGCTTTCTTTCTCAAAAATGAATGATATAAACTTACAATTGTGAGCATTAAAGCCAGAATTGCAATATAAACTCATAATTAAGGCTTTCTTTCTCAAAAATGGATGATATAAACTTAAAATTGTCAGCATTAAAGCCAGAATTGCAATATAAACTCATAATTCAGGCTTTCTTTCTCAAAAAAAAATTGATGATATATACTCACATTTGTGAGAAAAAAAAAGCCAGAATTGCAATATAAACTCATAATTCAGGCTTTCTTTCTCAAAAAATTGATGATATATACTCACATTTGTGAGAAATAAAGCCAGAATTGCAATATGAACTCATAATTCAGGCTTTCTTTCTCAGAAATGGGTGATATATACTCACAATTGTGAGAAATTAAGCCAGAATTGCAATTTAAACTCATATTTCAGGCTTTCTTTCTCCATAAACTCACAATTGTGAGAAATAAAGCCAGAATTGCAATATAAACTAATAATTCAGGCTTTCTTTCTCAGAAATGGGTGATATATACTCATAATTGTGAGAAATTAAGCCAGAATTGCAATTTAAACTCATTTTTCAGGCTTTCTTTCTCAAAAATGCATGATATATTCTCACAATTGTGAGAAATAAAGCCAGAATTCAATATAAACTCATAATTCAGGCTTTCTTTCTCAGAAATGGATAACATAAACTCACAATTGTGAGAAATAAAGCCAGAATTCAATATTAACTAATAATTCAGGCTTTCTTTCTCAGAAATGGATAACATAAACTCACAATTGTGAGAAATAAAGCCAGAATTGCAATATAAACTAATAATTCAGGCTTTCTTTCTCAAAAATGAATTATATAAACTTACAATTGTGAGCATTAAAGCCAGAATTGCAATATAAACTCATAATTAAGGCTTTCTTTCTCAAAAATGGATAACATAAACTCACAATTGTGAGAAATAAAGCCAGAATTGCAATATAAACTCATAATTCAGGCTTTTTTTTTCCTCAGAAATGGGTGATATATACTCACAATTGTGAGAAATTAAGCCAGAATTGCAATTTAAACTCATATTTCAGGCTTTCTTTCTCAAAAATGGATTATATAAACTTAAAATTGTGAGCATTAAAGCCAGAATTGCAATATAAACTCATAATTCAGGCTTTCTTTCTCAAAAAAAAATTTATGATATATACTCACATTTGTGAGAAATAAAGCCAGAATTGCAATATGAACTCATAATTCAGGCTTTCTTTCTCAGAAATGGGTGATATATACTCACAATTGTGAGAAATTAAGCCAGAATGGCAATATAAACTCATAATTCAGGCTTTCTTTCTCAGAAATGGGTGATATATACTCACAATTGTGAGAAATTAAGCCAGAATTGCAATTTAAACTCATATTTCAGGCTTTCTTTCTCCATAAACTCACAATTGTGAGAAATAAAGCCAGAATTGCAATATAAACTAATAATTCAGGCTTTCTTTCTCAGAAATGGGTGATATATACTCACAATTGTGAGAAATTAAGCCAGAATTGCAATTTAAACTCATATTTCAGGCTTTCTTTCTCAAAAATGCATGATATATTCTCACAATTGTGAGAAATAAAGCCAGAATTGCAATATAAACTCACAATTCAGGCTTTCTTTCTCAGAAATGGGTGATATATACTCACAATTGTGAGAAATAAAGCCAGAATTGCAATATAAACTCATAATTCAGGCTTTCTTTCTCAAAAATTAATCATATAAACTTACAATTGTGACAATTAAAGCGAGAATTGCAATATAAACTCATAATTAAGGCTTTCTTTCTCAAAAATGGATGATATAAACTTACAATTGTCAGCATTAAAGCCAGAATTGCAATATAAACTCATAATTAAGGCTTTCTTTCTCAAAAATGGTTGATATAAACTTAAAATTGTGAGCATTAAAGCCAGAATTGCAATATAAACTCATAATTCAGGCTTTCTTTCTCAAAAAAAAATTGATGATATATACTCACATTTGTGAGAAAAAAAAAAGCCAGAATTGCAATATAAACTCATAATTCAGGCTTTCTTTCTCAAAAAATTGATGATGTATACTCACATTTGTGAGAAATAAAGCCAGAATTGCAATATGAACTCATAATTCAGGCTTTCTTTCTCAGAAATGGGTGATATATACTCACAATTGTGAGAAATTAAGCCAGAATGGCAATATAAACTCATAATTCAGGCTTTCTTTCTCAGAAATGGGTGATATATACTCACAATTGTGAGAAATTAAGCCAGAATTGCAATTTAAACTCATATTTCAGGCTTTCTTTCTCCATAAACTCACAATTGTGAGAAATAAAGCCAGAATTGCAATATAAACTAATAATTCAGGCTTTCTTTCTCAGAAATGGGTGATATATACTCACAATTGTGAGAAATTAAGCCAGAATTGCAATTTAAACTCATATTTCAGGCTTTCTTTCTCAAAAATGCATGATATATTCTCACAATTGTGAGAAATAAAGCCAGAATTGCAATATAAACTCACAATTCAGGCTTTCTTTCTCAGAAATGGGTGATATATACTCACAATTGTGAGAAATAAAGCCAGAATTGCAATATAAACTCATAATTCAGGCTTTCTTTCTCAAAAATTAATCATATAAACTTACAATTGTGACAATTAAAGCGAGAATTGCAATATAAACTCATAATTAAGGCTTTCTTTCTCAAAAATGGATGATATAAACTTACAATTGTCAGCATTAAAGCCAGAATTGCAATATAAACTCATAATTAAGGCTTTCTTTCTCAAAAATGGTTGATATAAACTTAAAATTGTGAGCATTAAAGCCAGAATTGCAATATAAACTCATAATTCAGGCTTTCTTTCTCAAAAAAAAATTGATGATATATACTCACATTTGTGAGAAAAAAAAAAGCCAGAATTGCAATATAAACTCATAATTCAGGCTTTCTTTCTCAAAAAATTGATGATGTATACTCACATTTGTGAGAAATAAAGCCAGAATTGCAATATGAACTCATAATTCAGGCTTTCTTTCTCAGAAATGGGTGATATATACTCACAATTGTGAGAAATTAAGCCAGAATGGCAATATAAAATCATATTTCAGGCTTTCTTTCTCCATAAACTCACAATTGTGAGAAATAAAGCCAGAATTGCAATATAAACTAATAATTCAGGCTTTCTTTCTCATAAATGTGTGATATATACTCACAATTGTGAGAAATTAAACCAGAATTGCAATTTAAACTCATATGTCAGGCTTTCTTTCTCAAAAATGCATGATATATTCTCACAATTGTGAGAAATAAAGCCAGAATTGCAATATAAACTCACAATTCAGGCTTTCTTTCTCAAAAATGGATAACATGAACTCACAATTGTGAGAAATAAAGCCAGAATTCAATATTAACTCATAATTCAGGCTTTCTTTCTCAGAAATTGGTGATATATACTCACAATTGTGAGAAATAAAGCCAGAATTGCAATATAAACTCATAATTAAGGCTTTCTTTCTCAAAAATGCATAATATATTCTCACAGTTGTGAGAAATAAAGCCATAATTGCAATATAAACTCACAATTCAGGCTATCTTTCTCAGAAATGGGTGATATATACTCACAATTGTGAGAAATAAAGCCAGAATTGCAATATAAACTCATAATTCAGGCTTTCTTTCTCAAAAATTGGTGATATATACTCACAAGTGTGAGAAATGAAGCCAGAATTGCAATATGAACTCATAATTCAGGCTTTCTTTCTCAAAAATTAATGATATAAACTTACAATTGTGAGCATTAAAGCGAGAATTGCAATATAAACTCATAATTAAGGCTTTCTTTCTCAAAAATGGATGATATAAACTTAAAATTGTGAGCATTAAAGCCAGAATTGCAATATTAACTCATAATTCAGGCTTTCTTTCTCAGAAATTGGTGATATATACTCACAATTGTGAGAAATGAAGCCAGAATTGCAATATGAACTCATAATTCAGGCTTTCTTTCTCAAAAATGAATGATATAAACTTACAATTGTGAGCATTAAAGCGAGAATTGCAATATAAACTCATAATTCAGGCTTTCTTTCTCAAAAATGGATAACATAAACTCACAATTGTGAGAAATAAAGCCAGAATTGCAATATAAACTCACAATTCAAGCTTTCTTTATCAGAAATGGGTGATATATACTCACAGTTGTGAGAAATAAAGCCAGAATTGCAATATAAACTCACAATTCAAGCTTTCTTTATCAGAAATGGGTGATATATACTCACAGTTGTGAGAAATAAAGCCAGAATTGCAATATAAACTCATAATTCAGGCTTTCTTTCTCATAAATGGATGATATAAACCCACAGTTGTGAGAAATTAAGCCAGAATTGCAATATAAACTCATTATTCAGGCTTTCTTTCTCAGAAATGGATGATATATACTCACAATTGTGAGAAATAAAGCCAGAATTGCAATATAAACTCATAATTAAGGCTTTCTTTCTCAAAAATGGATGATATAAACTTACAATTGTGAGCATTAAAGCCAGAATTGCAATATAAACTCATAATTCAGGCTTTCTTTCTCAGAAATGGGTGATATATACTCATAATTGTGAGAAATGAAGCCAGAATTGCAATATGAACTCATAATTCAGGCTTTCTTTCTCAAAAATTAATCATATAAACTTACAATTGTGACAATTAAAGCGAGAATTGCAATATAAACTAATAATTAAGGCTTTCTTTCTCAAAAATGGATGATATAAACTTACAATTGTCAGCATTAAAGCCAGAATTGCAATATAAACTCATAATTAAGGCTTTCTTTCTCAAAAATGGATGATATAAACTTAAAATTGTGAGCATTAAAGCCAGAATTGCAATATAAACTCATAATTCAGGCTTTCTTTCTCAAAAAAAAATTGATGATATATACTCACATTTGTGAGAAAAACAAAAGCCAGAATTGCAATATAAACTCATAATTCAGGCTTTCTTTCTCAAAAAATTGATGATATATACTCACATTTGTGAGAAATAAAGCCAGAATTGCAATATGAACTCATAATTCAGGCTTTCTTTCTCAGAAATGGGTGATATATACTCACAATTGTGAGAAATTAAGCCAGAATTGCAATTTATACTCATATTTCAGGCTTTCTTTCTCCATAAACTCACAATTGTGAGAAATAAAGCCAGAATTGCAATATAAACTAATAATTCAGGCTTTCTTTCTCAGAAATGAGTGATATATACTCACAATTGTGAGAAATTAAGCCAGAATTGCAATTTAAACTCATATTTCAGGCTTTCTTTCTCAAAAATGCATGATATATTCTCACAATTGTGAGAAATAAAGCCAGAATTCAATATAAACTCATAATTCAGGCTTTCTTTCTCAGAAATGGATAACATAAACTCACAATTGTGAGAAATAAAGCCAGAATTGCAATATAAACTAATAATTCAGGCTTTCTTTCTCAAAAATGAATGATATAAACTTACAATTGTGAGCATTAAAGCCAGAATTGCAATATAAACTCATAATTAAGGCTTTCTTTCTCAAAAATGGATGATATAAACTTAAAATTGTGAGCATTAAAGCCAGAATTGCAATATAAACTCATATTTCAGGCTTTCTTTCTCAAAAAAAAAATTGATGATATATACTCACATTTGTGAGAAAAAAAAAAGCCAGAATTGCAATATAAACTCATAATTCAGGCTTTCTTTCTCAAAAAATTGATGATATATACTCACATTTGTGAGAAATAAAGCCAGAATTGCAATATGAACTCATAATTCAGGCTTTCTTTCTCAGAAATGGGTGATATATACTCACAATTGTGAGAAATTAAGCCAGAATTGCAATTTAAACTCATATTTCAGGCTTTCTTTCTCAAAAAGGCATGATATATTCTCACAATTGTGAGAAATAAAGCCAGAATTCAATATAAACTCATAATTCAGGCTTTCTTTCTCAGAAATGGATAACATAAACTCACAATTGTGAGAAATAAAGCCAGAATTCAATATTAACTAATAATTCAGGCTTTCTTTCTCAGAAATGGATAACATAAACTCACAATTGTGAGAAATAAAGCCAGAATTGCAATATAAACTAATAATTCAGGCTTTCTTTCTCAAAAATGAATGATATAAACTTACAATTGTGAGCATTAAAGCCAGAATTGCAATATAAACTCATAATTAAGGCTTTCTTTCTCAAAAATGGATGATATAAACTTAAAATTGTCAGCATTAAAGCCAGAATTGCAATATAAACTCATAATTCAGGCTTTCTTTCTCAAAAAAAAAATTGATGATATATACTCACATTTGTGAGAAAAAAAAAGCCAGAATTGCAATATAAACTCATAATTCAGGCTTTCTTTCTCAAAAAATTGATGATATATACTCACATTTGTGAGAAATAAAGCCAGAATTGCAATATGAACTCATAATTCAGGCTTTCTTTCTCAGAAATGGGTGATATATACTCACAATTGTGAGAAATTAAGCCAGAATTGCAATTTAAACTCATATTTCAGGCTTTCTTTCTCCATAAACTCACAATTGTGAGAAATAAAGCCAGAATTGCAATATAAACTAATAATTCAGGCTTTCTTTCTCAGAAATGGGTGATATATACTCACAATTGTGAGAAATTAAGCCAGAATTGCAATTTAAACTCATTTTTCAGGCTTTCTTTCTCAAAAATGCATGATATATTCTCACAATTGTGAGAAATAAAGCCAGAATTCAATATAAACTCATAATTCAGGCTTTCTTTCTCAGAAATGGATAACATAAACTCACAATTGTGAGAAATAAAGCCAGAATTCAATATTAACTAATAATTCAGGCTTTCTTTCTCAGAAATGGATAACATAAACTCACAATTGTGAGAAATAAAGCCAGAATTGCAATATAAACTAATAATTCAGGCTTTCTTTCTCAAAAATGAATGATATAAACTTACAATTGTGAGCATTAAAGCCAGAATTGCAATATAAACTCATAATTAAGGCTTTCTTTCTCAAAAATGGATAACATAAACTCACAATTGTGAGAAATAAAGCCAGAATTGCAATATAAACTCATAATTCAGGCTTTTTTTTCTCAGAAATGGGTGATATATACTCACAATTGTGAGAAATTAAGCCAGAATTGCAATTTAAACTCATATTTCAGGCTTTCTTTCTCAAAAATGGATTATATAAACTTAAAATTGTGAGCATTAAAGCCAGAATTGCAATATAAACTCATAATTCAGGCTTTCTTTCTCAAAAAAAAATTTATGATATATACTCACATTTGTGAGAAATAAAGCCAGAATTGCAATATGAACTCATAATTCAGGCTTTCTTTCTCAGAAATGGGTGATATATACTCACAATTGTAAGAAATTAAGCCAGAATGGCAATATAAACTCATAATTCAGGCTTTCTTTCTCAGAAATGGGTGATATATACTCACAATTGTGAGAAATTAAGCCAGAATTGCAATTTAAACTCATATTTCAGGCTTTCTTTCTCCATAAACTCACAATTGTGAGAAATAAAGCCAGAATTGCAATATAAACTCACAATTCAGGCTTTCTTTCTCAGAAATGGGTGATATATACTCACAATTGTGAGAAATAAAGCCAGAATTGCAATATAAACTCATAATTCAGGCTTTCTTTCTCAAAAATTAATCATATAAACTTACAATTGTGACAATTAAAGCGAGAATTGCAATATAAACTCATAATTAAGGCTTTCTTTCTCAAAAATGGATGATATAAACTTACAATTGTCAGCATTAAAGCCAGAATTGCAATATAAACTCATAATTAAGGCTTTCTTTCTCAAAAATGGTTGATATAAACTTAAAATTGTGAGCATTAAAGCCAGAATTGCAATATAAACTCATAATTCAGGCTTTCTTTCTCAAAAAAAAATTGATGATATATACTCACATTTGTGAGAAAAAAAAAAGCCAGAATTGCAATATAAACTCATAATTCAGGCTTTCTTTCTCAAAAAATTGATGATGTATACTCACATTTGTGAGAAATTAAGCCAGAATGGCAATATAAAATCATATTTCAGGCTTTCTTTCTCCATAAACTCACAATTGTGAGAAATAAAGCCAGAATTGCAATATAAACTAATAATTCAGGCTTTCTTTCTCATAAATGTGTGATATATACTCACAATTGTGAGAAATTAAACCAGAATTGCAATTTAAACTCATATGTCAGGCTTTCTTTCTCAAAAATGCATGATATATTCTCACAATTGTGAGAAATAAAGCCAGAATTGCAATATAAACTCACAATTCAGGCTTTCTTTCTCAAAAATGGATAACATGAACTCACAATTGTGAGAAATAAAGCCAGAATTCAATATTAACTCATAATTCAGGCTTTCTTTCTCAGAAATTGGTGATATATACTCACAATTGTGAGAAATAAAGCCAGAATTGCAATATAAACTCATAATTAAGGCTTTCTTTCTCAAAAATGCATAATATATTCTCACAGTTGTGAGAAATAAAGCCATAATTGCAATATAAACTCACAATTCAGGCTATCTTTCTCAGAAATGGGTGATATATACTCACAATTGTGAGAAATAAAGCCAGAATTGCAATATAAACTCATAATTCAGGCTTTCTTTCTCAAAAATTGGTGATATATACTCACAATTGTGAGAAATGAAGCCAGAATTGCAATATGAACTCATAATTCAGGCTTTCTTTCTCAAAAATTAATGATATAAACTTACAATTGTGAGCATTAAAGCGAGAATTGCAATATAAACTCATAATTAAGGCTTTCTTTCTCAAAAATGGATGATATAAACTTAAAATTGTGAGCATTAAAGCCAGAATTGCAATATTAACTCATAATTCAGGCTTTCTTTCTCAGAAATTGGTGATATATACTCACAATTGTGAGAAATGAAGCCAGAATTGCAATATGAACTCATAATTCAGGCTTTCTTTCTCAAAAATGAATGATATAAACTTACAATTGTGAGCATTAAAGCGAGAATTGCAATATAAACTCATAATTCAGGCTTTCTTTCTCAAAAATGGATAACATAAACTCACAATTGTGAGAAATAAAGCCAGAATTGCAATATAAACTCACAATTCAAGCTTTCTTTATCAGAAATGGGTGATATATACTCACAGTTGTGAGAAATAAAGCCAGAATTGCAATATAAACTCACAATTCAAGCTTTCTTTATCAGAAATGGGTGATATATACTCACAGTTGTGAGAAATAAAGCCAGAATTGCAATATAAACTCATAATTCAGGCTTTCTTTCTCATAAATGGATGATATAAACCCACAGTTGTGAGAAATTAAGCCAGAATTGCAATATAAACTCATTATTCAGGCTTTCTTTCTCAGAAATGGATGATATATACTCACAATTGTGAGAAATAAAGCCAGAATTGCAATATAAACTCATAATTCAGGCTTTCTTTCTCATAAATGGATGATATAAACCCACAATTGTGAGCAATAAAGCAATAATTGCAATTTAAACTCATATTTCAGGCTTTCTTTCTCAAAAATGAATGATATAAACATACAAATGTGAGCATTAAAGCCAGAATTGCAATATAAACTCATAATTAAGGCTTTCTTCCTCAAAAATTAATCATAAAAACTTACAATTGTGACAATTAAAGCGAGAATTGCAATATAAACTCATAATTAAGGCTTTCTTTCTCAAAAATGGATGATATAAACTTACAATTGTGAGCATTAAAGCCAGAATTGCAATATAAACTCATAATTAAGGCTTTCTTTCTAAAAAATGGATGATATAAACTTAAAATTGTGAGCATTAAAGCCAGAATTGCAATATAAACTCATAATTCAGGCTTTCTTTCTCAAAAAAAAAAAAATGATAATATATACTCACATTTGTGAGAAAAAAAAGCCAGAATTGCAATATAAACTCATAATTCAGGCTTTCTTTCTCAGAAATGGGTGATATATACTCACAATTGTGAGAAATTAAGCCAGAATGGCAATATAAACTCATAATTCAGGCTTTCTTTCTCAGAAATGAGTGATATATACTCACAATTGTGAGAAATAAAGCCAGAATTGCAATATAAACTAATAATTCAGGCTTTCTTTCTCAGAAATGGGTGATATATACTCACAATTGTGAGAAATTAAGCCAGAATTGCAATTTAAACTCATATTTCAGGCTTTCTTTCTCAAAAATGCATGATATATTCTCACAATTGTGAGAAATAAAGCCAAAATTGCAATATAAACTCACAATTCAGGCTTTCTTTCTCAAAAATGGATAACATGAACTCACAATTGTGAGAAATAAAGCCAGAATTCAATATTAACTCATAATTCAGGCTTTCTTTCTCAAAAATTGGTGATATATACTTACAATTGTGAGAAATAAAGCCAGAATTGCAATATAAACTCATAATTCAGACTTTCTTTCTCAAAAATGGATAACAAACTCACAATTGTGAGAAATAAAGCCAGAATTCAATATTAACTCATAATTCAGGCTTTCTTTCTCAGAAATGGATAACATAAACTCACAATTGTGAGAAATAAAGCCAGAATTACAATATAAACTAATAATTCAGGCTTTCTTTCTCAAAAATGAATGATATAAACTTACAATTGTGAGCATTAAAGCCAGAATTGCAATATAAACTCATAATTAAGGCTTTCTTTCTCAAAAATGGATAACATAAACTAGGGCTGTCCCCGAATAGTCGAAGATTCGATGCATCGATATGCGGAGCCTGATTCGACCACCGATCTCACAGTCGAATCTTCGCGGGTGAAACGAGCATCATACCATTTTGCCAATATGGGGGTGCTCAATGTCTAATTGCACACAGAACTACTGGTTTTGTACGGTTATATTAAGTTATATACAGCCTTTGATTATGATAATGCAGTAAAAACAAAAGTGAAAAGAAAGAAGCGTTCAATAAATATTTTTAACGTGTTTGTGAATAAATCCAACCACCCCTGTGACTAATTTAATTTTCACTTTCCCTGATGCATGACGAGATGAGGACCATCTTGACGGCAGGGATGGCGGCGATCACACCGAACGCGTTTTTGCAGTTGGAGGCGCCTCTTTTGAATGGTTTTCTGTTGGCAGTGAGAGTTCTGCACGCTGTTTATGCGCACCGGGCGCCTCGCGTTTTCGCCGCCTGCTGCGCCTCGCGTTTTGCAGGAGTGCTCTGAGCGCCTGAAGTTGAAAAAAAAAATCAACTCTGAGCGGAAAAACGCCCAACGTCATTCGCGTTCTTTTCCATTGTCCAATCGAATGAATGGAGAGGCGGGCCTTCTGTTGTGATGGCGAAAGTTTACCGTTGCTTAAAAAGTCCGGAGACTCCAAGAAATGGAGGAGAAACCTTTGGTGTCTATCGTGGGTAACCCGGAGCTGTATTATTTAGGGTTTCTGCTAATATGACAGTTTACTTAACAGCAAAAAACTAAGATTTTAGAGCGCTCGAGGACAGCTGTTTTGGTCGTTGCTTAGCAACATAAAAAAAACGCAGCACACTGCTCTTTCATTAAAAGTCACCAAAAAAGGCAGTGCTGTGCGCCTCGCGTTTTTAGAACTAAAAGACGCGTTCTGTGTTTTTATTTAAACCTAAATAAGTTTGTCTGTCAGTTGGCAGGCAGTTTTGGTCGCTTATAAAATAAAATAAAAATAGTTTTACCCTCCTGCTGACTATAGTGTCGTGCCCCTCCCAACCCATTCACACACGCACATAAGCCTAGATGATTCGACTATCGGTCGACTATAGAAAGATTCGAAAATTCTGATTCGACTATGAAAATTCATAGTCGGGGACAGCCCTAACATAAACTCACAATTGTGAGAAATAAAGCCAGAATTACAATATAAACTAATAATTCAGGCTTTCTTTCTCAGAAATGAATGATATATACTCACAATTGTCAGAAATAAAGCCAGAATTGCAATATAAACTCATAATTGAGGCTTTCTTTGTCAGAAATGGGTGATATATACTCACAATTGTGAGAAATTAAGCCAGAATTGCAATTTAATCTCATATTTCAGGCTTTCTTTCTCCATAAACTCACAATTGTGAGAAATAAAGCCAGAATTGCAATATAAACTCATAATTCAGGCTTTCTTTCTCAAAAATTGGTGATATAAACTCACAATTGTGAGAAATGAAGCCAGAATTGCAATATGAACTCATAATTCAGGCTTTCTTTCTCAAAAATTAATGATATAAACTTACAATTGTGAGCATTAAAGCGAGAATTGCAATATAAACTCATAATTAAGGCTTTCTTTCTCAAAAATGGATGATATAAACTTACAATTGTGAGCATTAAAGCGAGAATTGCAATATAAACTCATAATTAAGGCTTTCTTTCTCAAAAATGGCTGATATAAACTTAAAATTGTGAGCATTAAAGCCAGAATTGCAATATTAACTCATAATTCAGGCTTTCTTTCTCAGAAATTGGTGATATATACTCACAATTGTGAGAAATGAAGCCAGAATTGCAATATGAACTCATAATTCAGGCTTTCTTTCTCAAAAATTAATGATATAAACGTACAATTGTGAGCATTAAAGCGAGAATTGCAATATAAACTCATAATTAAGGCTTTCTTTCTCAAAAATGTATGATATAAACTTAAAATTGTGAGCATTAAAGCCAGAATTCAATATTAACTCATAATTCAGGCTTTCTTTCTCAGAAATTGGTGATATATACTCACAACTTTGAGAAATAAAGCCAGAATTGCAATATAAACTCATAATTCAGGCTTTCTTTCTCAAAAATGGATAACATAAACTCACAATTGTGAGAAATAAAGCCAGAATTCAATATTAACTCATAATTCAGGCTTTCTTTCTCAGAAATTGGTGATATATACTCACAACTGTGAGAAATAAAGCCAGAATTGCAATATAAACTCATAATTCAGGCTTTCTTTCTCAAAAATGGATGATATATACTCACAATTGTGAGAAATAAAGCCAGAATTCAAAATTAACTCATAATTCAGGCTTTATTTCTCAGAAATTGGTGATATATACTCACAACTGTGAGAAATAAAGCCAGAATTCAATATTAACTCATAATTCAGGCTTTCTTTCTCAAAAATGGATGATATATACTCACAATTGTGAGAAATAAAGCCAGAATTCAAAATTAACTCATAATTCAGACTTTCTTTCTCAGAAATTGGTGATATATAGTGTGACACATGGCCTGAGTCCTCATCAGCGTCGCCCTGGTAACCGACGAGGAGCAGCAACCACGCCCCTCCCACACCTGATCGGTCCTGGCTGGCGAGTAATCAAGCGGCGGCCATATAAGCCGCCGCCAACACTAGTTTGGTGAGAGACGTCTCCGAAGACACGGCTAATGACTTTTCCCTCACTCTTCCTACAGAAAACAGCACGTGACCGATCAGCATCGCCAGACAGAGCACAGCACGGATCACACTGCCACGGGGAAGGAGTATCACAAGGGAGCTTCGAGCACACAGTCTTCACTTCCACGAGCACCTTTATTATTAATAAATTCACCCTCCGGGGACAAACTGCATACCCCCTTGTCGTGTGATCCTTTGCCTCGCCACACTGGTGGAGAATGCGGGCAAACTAAGCAGAGGATCACCGACAAACCCCACTTTTTCTTTGACTAACCTCAGCCCTTTGTTCTTTTTCCCGCCTTTTTTTCCTTTTTGTTTGCTGTCCCTGTGCAGGCGGTCGCTCCTCCCCCAACGATGGAAGAGCTGCTCAAATGCCTTACCGAGGTCAGCATTCGCCAGCAACAAATCGTGGAGCACATCGCCACCCGCCAAGGAGAAGCTGACCGCGAGCTCGCCGCTCTCCGGGCGGCTGCAGCCCAACCCGCTCCGCCGCCGGACCCCCGGATCACGGTAACACAGCTTCTGCCCAAAATGACGGCTAATGATGATGTGGAAAATTACTTACAGATGTTCGAGAACGTCGCCACTCGCGAAGGCTGGGCACGAGGGGATTGGGCACGCTTGCTGGCCCCTTTACTCACCGGGGAAGCTCAGCGGGCTTATTTCTCCCTCTCTGCCGATGCCAGCGAGAAATATGAAGAATTGAAACAGGAAATTCTGTCCCGAATGGGATTGTCACCGATCTGCGCCGCACAACAATTTCACGAATGGGAGTATAAGTCCCGGGTGCCAGCACGTGCCCAAGCCGCAGAGCTGTCCCGTCTCGCCCAGCATTGGCTATTGGCCGGGGGTCCCAGCGCCACCCAGGTGGCGGAGCGTGTGGTGGTAGACAAACTGCTGCGAGCCCTTCCCCGCACTCTGAGGCAGGCCGCTGGGATGAGGAACCCCACCACCGTCGGCGAGCTCGTGGAGGCGGTTGAGCTGGCGGAAGCGGCCCAACACCGGGAGGCTGGGGAGCGAGCACCGCCCTTCCCCCGGAGGGTGAATCCAGAGCGACGCCCGCCGGAGGGTACTCAGCGACCAGTGAGCAGGCCGGCCGCCCCCGGCGTGCAGGATGAGCCAATGCCCACCGAAGCCCCGCGACCGCCGAACCGCGCCTGGCTAGCGGGCTGTGCTGTCCACCGCGAGCCACCCAGTGGGGCTCTGAAGACGGAGGTGAAGATAAACGGCCATCCGTTTCAAGCCCTCCTGGACACGGGTAGTGCGGTCAGCCTCGTCCATCCGGCCGTCCTTCCCCCACGAGCAGATTCTAAAGCGTGTCTTCCAATTACCTGCGTGCACGGAGACACTTTCCAGGTGCCCGCTCGCCACGTCACCATCTCGGCCAGTCCTGGTGCCTGGGCTGTGGAGGTCGGCGTGGTGAAGGATCTGCCCGTTCCAGTACTGCTCGGGAGGGACTGGCCAGGGCTGGACCGCCTACTCGCCGCCGCAAGCCAGCCCGACAGCGCCGCCGGGGGCCGCCGAAGACGGCCCAGGCCGAAGAAGACTGGCCGGCGTCCCGTGCTGATGGCCTCCGACCATCCTCCAAGCGGTGAGTCCCCCTCCCAAAATACTAACCTCTACTTTGATGTCTTCCAACAGGTGACGGGAGGGGGAACATTTGCGAAGGCCCAGCACGAGGATGACCGGCTGAAGAATGCCTGGGCCCAAGTGAGGGTGGTGGAAAACCAGACGGTTATTCCTGGTCCACACCCGGTCCCACACTTCATTGTGCAAAATGGCCTGTTATACTGTGTCGCGCAGCGACGGGGGGAGGAGAAGAAATTATTGGTGGTCCCGAGGAGCAAGACCGAGACCGTGATGGAGCTAGCCCACGCTCATCCTATGGCGGGGCACCTAGGAGCGCAAAATACCACCCAACGCATCCGGGATCGGTTCCACTGGCCTGGCATGGAAGGAGATGTTCGGCGCTTCTGCCAGGCCTGCCCCACCTGCCAGCGGACGTCTCCTCGGACCCCTCCCCCCAGCCCACTAATTCCGCTGCCTATCATCGAGGTACCCTTCGAGCGGATAGGGATGGATCTGGTCGGGCCGCTGCCTAAGTCCGCCCGTGGTCACGAACACATCCTGGTGATCGTCGACTATGCCACCCGGTACCCCGAGGCGATCCCTCTTCGGAAGGCCACCTCGAAAGCGATCGCCCAGGAGCTGTTCCTCCTAGCCAGCCGAGTCGGCATCCCAGCGGAGATACTGACCGACCAAGGGACCCCCTTCATGTCCCGGCTGATGGCGGAGCTCTGTCGGCTCCTCAAGGTAAAGCAACTCCGCACCTCCATCTACCACCCGCAGACGGACGGACTCGTGGAGCGCTTCAATCAGACCCTCAAGCAAATGCTTAAGAGGGTCGCAGCCGAGGATCGACGAGATTGGGACCGGATGCTGCCCTATGTCCTCTTCGGCATCCGAGAGGTCCCCCAGGCCTCAACAGGGTTTACCCCGTTTGAACTTCTTTTCGGCCGGCAACCCCGAGGACTTCTCGATGTCGCGAGGGAGGCCTGGGAGCAGCAGCCGGCCCCAATGCGCTCCACAATTGAGCACGTCCGGGAGATGCGGGAGAGGATCGACAGAGTGATGCCGTTGGTCCGGGAACACCTAGTGAAGGCCCAGCAAGCCCAACAGAAACACTTCAATCGGGCGGCCCAACCACGGGAGTTCCAGCCGGGAGATCACGTGATGGTCCTGGTTCCCACCTCCGCGTGCAAGTTTCTGGCCTCCTGGCAGGGCCTGTACACGGTTACGGAGAAGATCGGCCCTGTCACCTACCGTGTCCGGCAACCCGGACGAAGAAAGGAGGACCAGATCTACCATATTAACCTCCTCAAGCGCTGGGTCGGGACCAGGAGCAATCTCTTGGCCCTGACCACCAGAGACCCCGTGGTTGTCGACGTCAACCCCCATCTGTCGGCTGCCCAGAAGACGGAGTTGCAACATCTGGTCGGTCAGTTTTCGGATGTGTTCTCCATCTTGCCCGGGCGGACCAACGTGATCGCGCACGATATCCGCACGCCGCCTGGAGTCATCGTCAGGCAGCGGCCCTACCGCGTCCCTGAGGCTCGGCGCCAGGCTATTGAGGAGGAAATCCAGGAAATGCTGAAGTTGGGGGTAATTGAACCATCTCGCAGCCCGTGGTCCAGCCCAATCGTCATGGTACCAAAGCCGGATGGCACCCTCCGCTTCTGCAACGACTTCCGCCGCCTAAATGAGGTCTCAGAGTTCGACGGCTACCCCATGCCCCGTGTAGATGAGCTACTAGATCGCCTGGGGAGGGCCCGGTATATCTCCACACTGGACCTCACAAAAGGGTATTGGCAAGTCGCCCTGACGGAGGAAGCTAAACCGAAGACGGCCTTCTCCACACCATCAGGTCACTGGCAGTACCGGACCCTCCCCTTCGGCCTACACGGGGCCCCAGCTACGTTCCAGCGGATGATGGACGTCCTGCTCCGCCCCCATCAGGCCTACGCTGCGGCGTATCTGGACGATGTAGTCGTCCACTCCGAGCGGTGGGAGGACCACCTGGACAGGTTGCGGAGGGTGCTCTTGGAGCTCCGGCGGGCTGGACTGACCGCCAACCCCAAGAAGTGCCATCTAGCGCTCTCGGAGGCCAAGTACCTGGGATACCAAGTCGGCCGTGGCCTCATTCGACCTCAGGAGAAGAAGGTGGCAGCAATCCTCTCTGCGCCACGGCCCTCGACCAAGACCCAGGTACGAGCGTTTTTGGGGTTGGCGGGTTATTACCGCTGTTTTATCCCCAACTTCTCCTCCTTAGCAGCCCCCCTGACAGACCTGACCAGGAAGGGGCAACCGGAGAGGACACCCTGGGGCCCGACCGAAGAGGAGGCCTTCAGGGCGATCAAGGCGGCCCTGACCTCAGAGCCAGTACTACGGGCCCCAGACTTCAACTGCCCCTTCCTGCTGCAGACGGACGCGTCGGATACCGGGTTGGGAGCCGTCCTGTCCCAAATACAGGACGGGGAGGAACACCCGGTGATCTTCATCAGCCGGAAGCTGACCTCCGCCGAGCGGCGATACGCGACCGTTGAGCGAGAGGCGTTGGCAGTGAAGTGGGCAGTCCTGGAGCTCAGGTATTATCTGTTGGGTCGAAAATTTACATTAATAACTGACCATGCACCCCTACAGTGGATGGCCCGGGCGAAGGACACCAATGCCCGGGTGACACGCTGGTTCCTGGCGCTCCAGGACTTCCACTTCACGGTGCAACATCGGGCGGGGACGGCCAACGCCAACGCCGACGGTCTCTCCCGGATCTGGTCAGCTTTCGCAGGTCTGTCAGGGCACGCTCCTCCCTCCACCCCAAGATCCCCACTACACCGAGTACCAGCGCGATGCTTAGGGGGGGGAGTGTGACACATGGCCTGAGTCCTCATCAGCGTCGCCCTGGTAACCGACGAGGAGCAGCAACCACGCCCCTCCCACACCTGATCGGTCCCGGCTGGCGAGTAATCAAGCGGCGGCCATATAAGCCGCCGCCAACACTAGTTTGGTGAGAGACGTCTCCGAAGACACGGCTAATGACTTTTCCCTCACTCTTCCTACAGAAAACAGCACGTGACCGATCAGCATCGCCAGACAGAGCACAGCACGGATCACACTGCCACGGGGAAGGAGTATCACAAGGGAGCTTCGAGCACACAGTCTTCACTTCCACGAGCACCTTTATTATTAATAAATTCACCCTCCGGGGACAAACTGCATACCCCCTTGTCGTGTGATCCTTTGCCTCGCCACAATACTCACAACTGTGAGAAATAAAGCCAGAATTCTATATTAACTCATAATTCAGGCTTTCTTTCTCAAAAATGGATGATATATACTCACAATTGTGAGAAATAAAGCCAGAATTGCAATATAAACTCACAATTCAGGCTTTATTTCTCAGAAATTGGTGATATATACTCACAACTGTGAGAAATAAAGCCAGAATTCAATATTAACTCATAATTCAGGCTTTCTTTCTCAGAAATTGGTGATATATACTCACAACTGTGAGAAATAAAGCCAGAATTCTATATTAACTCATAATTCAGGCTTTCTTTCTCAAAAATGGATGATATATACTCACAATTGTGAGAAATAAAGCCAGAAGTGCAATATAAACTCACAATTCAAGCTTTCTTTATCAGAAATGGGTGATATATACTCACAATTGTGAGAAATTAAGCCAGAATTGCAATATAAACTCATAATTCAGGCTTTCTTTCTCAGAAATGGATGATATAAACCCACAATTGTGAGCAATAAAGCCAGAATTGCAATTTAAACTCATATTTCAGGCTTTCTTTCTCAAAAATGAATGATATAAACATACAAATGTGAGCATTAAAGCCAGAATTGCAATATAAACTCATAATTAAGGCTTTCTTTCTCAAAAATGGATGATATAAACTTACAATTGTGAGCATTAAAGCCAGAATTGCAATATAAACTCATAATTCAGGCTTTCTTTCTCAGAAATGGGTGATATATACTCATAATTGTGAGAAATAAAGCCAGAATTCAATATTAACTCATAATTCAGGCTTTCTTTCTCAGAAATGGCTAACATAAACTCACAATTGTGAGAAATAATGCCAGAATTGCAATATCAACTCATAATTCAGGCTTTCTTTGTCAGAAATGGGTGATATATACTCACAATTGTGAGAAATTAAGCCAGAATTGCAATTTAAACTAATATTTCAGGCTTTCTTTCTCCATAAACTCACAATTGTGAGAAATTAAGCCAGAATTGCAATTTAAACTCATATTTCAGGCTTTCTTTCTCAAAAATGCATAATATATTCTCACAGTTGTGAGAAATAAAGCCATAATTGCAATATAAACTCACAATTCAGGCTATCTTTCTCAGAAATGGGTGATATATACTCACAATTGTGAGAAATAAAGCCAGAATTGCAATATAAACTCATAATTCAGGCTTTCTTTCTCAAAAATTGGTGATATAAACTCACAATTGTGAGAAATGAAGCCAGAATTGCAATATGAACTCATAATTCAGGCTTTCTTTCTCAAAAATTAATGATATAAACTTACAATTGTGAGCATTAAAGCGAGAATTGCAATATAAACTCATAATTAAGGCTTTCTTTCTCAAAAATGGATGATATAAACTTACAATTGTGAGCATTAAAGCGAGAATTGCAATATAAACTCATAATTAAGGCTTTCTTTCTCAAAAATGGATGATATAAACTTAAAATTGTGAGCATTAAAGCCAGAATTGCAATATTAACTCATAATTCAGGCTTTCTTTCTCAGAAATTGGTGATATATACTCACAATTGTGAGAAATGAAGCCAGAATTGCAATATGAACTCATAATTCAGGCTTTCTTTCTCAAAAATGAATGATATAAACTTACAATTGTGAGCATTAAAGCGAGAATTGCAATATAAACTCATAATTCAGGCTTTCTTTCTCAAAAATGGATAACATAAACTCACAATTGTGAGAAATAAAGCCAGAATTGCAATATAAACTCACAATTCAAGCTTTCTTTATCAGAAATGGGTGATATATACTCACAGTTGTGAGAAATAAAGCCAGAATTGCAATATAAACTCACAATTCAAGCTTTCTTTATCAGAAATGGGTGATATATACTCACAGTTGTGAGAAATTAAGCCAGAATTGCAATATAAACTCATTATTCAGGCTTTCTTTCTCAGAAATGGATGATATATACTCACAATTGTGAGAAATAAAGCCAGAATTGCAATATAAACTCATAATTCAGGCTTTCTTTCTCATAAATGGATGATATAAACCCACAGTTGTGAGAAATTAAGCCAGAATTGCAATATAAACTCATTATTCAGGCTTTCTTTCTCAAAAATGAATGATATAAACATACAAATGTGAGCATTAAAGCCAGAATTGCAATATAAACTCATAATTAAGGCTTTCTTCCTCAAAAATTAATCATAAAAACTTACAATTGTGACAATTAAAGCGAGAATTGCAATATAAACTCATAATTAAGGCTTTCTTTCTCAAAAATGGATGATATAAACTTACAATTGTGAGCATTAAAGCCAGAATTGCAATATAAACTCATAATTCAGGCTTTCTTTCTCAAAAATGGATAACATAAACTCACAATTGTTAGAAATAAAGCCAGAATTCAATATTAACTCATAATTCAGGCTTTCTTTCTCAGAAATGGATAACATAAACTCACAATTGTGAGAAATAATGCCAGAATTGCAATATCAACTCATAATTCAGGCTTTCTTTCTCAAAAAATTGATGATATATACACACAATTGTGAGAAATAAAGCCAAAATTGCAATATAAACTCATAATTCAGGCATTCTTTCTCAAAAAATTGATGATATATACTCACATTTGTGAGAAATAAAGCCAGAATGGCAATATAAACTCATAATTCAGGCTTTCTTTCTCAGAAATGGGTGATATATACTCACAATTGTGAGAAATTAAGCCAGAATTGCAATTTAAACTCATATCTCAGGCTTTCTTTCTCCATAAACTCACAATTGTGAGAAATTAAGCCAGAATTGCAATTTAAACTCATATTTCAGGCTTTCTTTCTCAAAAATGCATGATATATTCTCACAATTGTGAGAAATAAAGCCAGAATTGCAATATAAACTCAAAATTCAGACTTTCTTTCTCAGAAATGGGTGATATTTACTCACAATTGTGAGAAATAAAGCCAGAATTGCAATATAAACTCATAATTCAGGCTTTCTTTCTCAGAAATGGGTGATATATACTCACAATTGTGAGAAATTAAGCCAGAATGGCAATATAAACTCATAATTCAGGCTTTCTTTCTCAGAAATGGGTGACATATACTCACAATTGTGAGAAATTAAGCCAGAATTGCAATTTAAACTCATATTTCAGGCTTTCTTTCTCAAAAATGCATGATATATTCTCACAATTGTGAGAAATAAAGCCAGAATTGCAATATAAACTCAAAATTCAGACTTTCTTTCTCAGAAATGGGTGATATTTACTCACAATTGTGAGAAATAAAGCCAGAATTGCAATATAAACTCATAATTCAGGCTTTCTTTCTCAGAAATGGGTGATATATACTCACAATTGTGAGAAATTAAGCCAGAATGGCAATATAAACTCATAATTCAGGCTTTCTTTCTCAGAAATGGGTGACATATACTCACAATTGTGAGAAATTAAGCCAGAATTGCAATTTAAACTCATATTTCAAGCTTTCTTTCTCAAAAATGCATGATATATACTCACAATTGTGAGAAATAAAGCCAGAATTCAATATTAACTCATAATTCAGGCTTTCTTTCTCAGAAATGGCTAACATAAACTCACAATTGTGAGAAATAATGCCAGAATTGCAATATCAACTCATAATTCAGGCTTTCTTTGTCAGAAATGGGTGATATATACTCACAATTGTGAGAAATTAAGCCAGAATTGCAATTTAAACTAATATTTCAGGCTTTCTTTCTCCATAAACTCACAATTGTGAGAAATTAAGCCAGAATTGCAATTTAAACTCATATTTCAGGCTTTCTTTCTCAAAAATGCATAATATATTCTCACAGTTGTGAGAAATAAAGCCATAATTGCAATATAAACTCACAATTCAGGCTATCTTTCTCAGAAATGGGTGATATATACTCACAATTGTGAGAAATAAAGCCAGAATTGCAATATAAACTCATAATTCAGGCTTTCTTTCTCAGAAATGGGTGATATATCCTCACAATTGTGAGAAATTAAGCCAGAATGGCAATATAAACTCATAATTCAGGCTTTCTTTCTCAGAAATGGGTGACATATACTCACAATTGTGAGAAATTAAGCCAGAATTGCAATTTAAACTCATATTTCAGGCTTTCTTTCTCAAAAATGCATGATATATTCTCACAATTGTGAGAAATAAAGCCAGAATTGCAATATAAACTCAAAATTCAGACTTTCTTTCTCAGAAATGGGTGATATTTACTCACAATTGTGAGAAATAAAGCCAGAATTGCAATATAAACTCATAATTCAGGCTTTCTTTCTCAGAAATGGGTGATATATACTCACAATTGTGAGAAATTAAGCCAGAATGGCAATATAAACTCATAATTCAGGCTTTCTTTCTCAGAAATGGGTGACATATACTCACAATTGTGAGAAATTAAGCCAGAATTGCAATTTAAACTCATATTTCAAGCTTTCTTTCTCAAAAATGCATGATATATACTCACAATTGTGAGAAATAAAGCCAGAATTCAATATTAACTCATAATTCAGGCTTTCTTTCTCAGAAATGGCTAACATAAACTCACAATTGTGAGAAATAATGCCAGAATTGCAATATCAACTCATAATTCAGGCTTTCTTTGTCAGAAATGGGTGATATATACTCACAATTGTGAGAAATTAAGCCAGAATTGCAATTTAAACTAATATTTCAGGCTTTCTTTCTCCATAAACTCACAATTGTGAGAAATTAAGCCAGAATTGCAATTTAAACTCATATTTCAGGCTTTCTTTCTCAAAAATGCATAATATATTCTCACAGTTGTGAGAAATAAAGCCATAATTGCAATATAAACTCACAATTCAGGCTATCTTTCTCAGAAATGGGTGATATATACTCACAATTGTGAGAAATAAAGCCAGAATTGCAATATAAACTCATAATTCAGGCTTTCTTTCTCAAAAATTGGTGATATAAACTCACAATTGTGAGAAATGAAGCCAGAATTGCAATATGAACTCATAATTCAGGCTTTCTTTCTCAAAAATTAATGATATAAACTTACAATTGTGAGCATTAAAGCGAGAATTGCAATATAAACTCATAATTAAGGCTTTCTTTCTCAGAAATGGGTGATATATACTCACAATTGTGAGAAATTAAGCGAGAATTGCAATTTAAACTCATATTTCAGGCTTTCTTTCTCAGAAATGGGTGATATATACTCACAATTGTGAGAAATAAAGCCAGAATTGCAATATAAACTCAAAATTCAGACTTTCTTTCTCAGAAATGGGTGATATTTACTCACAATTGTGAGAAATAAAGCCAGAATTGCAATATAAACTCATAATTCAGGCTTTCTTTCTCAGAAATGGGTGATATATACTCACAATTGTGAGAAATTAAGCCAGAATGGCAATATAAACTCATAATTCAGGCTTTCTTTCTCAGAAATGGGTGACATATACTCACAATTGTGAGAAATTAAGCCAGAATTGCAATTTAAACTCATATTTCAGGCTTTCTTTCTCAAAAATGCATGATATATTCTCACAATTGTGAGAAATAAAGCCAGAATTGCAATATAAACTCAAAATTCAGACTTTCTTTCTCAGAAATGGGTGATATTTACTCACAATTGTGAGAAATAAAGCCAGAATTGCAATATAAACTCATAATTCAGGCTTTCTTTCTCAGAAATGGGTGATATATACTCACAATTGTGAGAAATTAAGCCAGAATGGCAATATAAACTCATAATTCAGGCTTTCTTTCTCAGAAATGGGTGACATATACTCACAATTGTGAGAAATTAAGCCAGAATTGCAATTTAAACTCATATTTCAAGCTTTCTTTCTCAAAAATGCATGATATATACTCACAATTGTGAGAAATAAAGCCAGAATTCAATATTAACTCATAATTCAGGCTTTCTTTCTCAGAAATGGCTAACATAAACTCACAATTGTGAGAAATAATGCCAGAATTGCAATATCAACTCATAATTCAGGCTTTCTTTGTCAGAAATGGGTGATATATACTCACAATTGTGAGAAATTAAGCCAGAATTGCAATTTAAACTAATATTTCAGGCTTTCTTTCTCCATAAACTCACAATTGTGAGAAATTAAGCCAGAATTGCAATTTAAACTCATATTTCAGGCTTTCTTTCTCAAAAATGCATAATATATTCTCACAGTTGTGAGAAATAAAGCCATAATTGCAATATAAACTCACAATTCAGGCTATCTTTCTCAGAAATGGGTGATATATACTCACAATTGTGAGAAATAAAGCCAGAATTGCAATATAAACTCATAATTCAGGCTTTCTTTCTCAAAAATTGGTGATATAAACTCACAATTGTGAGAAATGAAGCCAGAATTGCAATATGAACTCATAATTCAGGCTTTCTTTCTCAAAAATTAATGATATAAACTTACAATTGTGAGCATTAAAGCGAGAATTGCAATATAAACTCATAATTAAGGCTTTCTTTCTCAAAAATGGATGATATAAACTTACAATTGTGAGCATTAAAGCGAGAATTGCAATATAAACTCATAATTAAGGCTTTCTTTCTCAAAAATGGCTGATATAAACTTAAAATTGTGAGCATTAAAGCCAGAATTGCAATATTAACTCATAATTCAGGCTTTCTTTCTCAGAAATTGGTGATATATACTCACAATTGTGAGAAATGAAGCCAGAATTGCAATATGAACTCATAATTCAGGCTTTCTTTCTCAAAAATTAATGATATAAACGTACAATTGTGAGCATTAAAGCGAGAATTGCAATATAAACTCATAATTAAGGCTTTCTTTCTCAAAAATGTATGATATAAACTTAAAATTGTGAGCATTAAAGCCAGAATTCAATATTAACTCATAATTCAGGCTTTCTTTCTCAGAAATTGGTGATATATACTCACAACTTTGAGAAATAAAGCCAGAATTGCAATATAAACTCATAATTCAGGCTTTCTTTCTCAAAAATGGATAACATAAACTCACAATTGTGAGAAATAAAGCCAGAATTCAATATTAACTCATAATTCAGGCTTTCTTTCTCAGAAATTGGTGATATATACTCACAACTGTGAGAAATAAAGCCAGAATTGCAATATAAACTCATAATTCAGGCTTTCTTTCTCAAAAATGGATGATATATACTCACAATTGTGAGAAATAAAGCCAGAATTCAAAATTAACTCATAATTCAGGCTTTATTTCTCAGAAATTGGTGATATATACTCACAACTGTGAGAAATAAAGCCAGAATTCTATATTAACTCATAATTCAGGCTTTCTTTCTCAAAAATGGATGATATATACTCACAATTGTGAGAAATAAAGCCAGAATTGCAATATAAACTCACAATTCAGGCTTTATTTCTCAGAAATTGGTGATATATACTCACAACTGTGAGAAATAAAGCCAGAATTCAATATTAACTCATAATTCAGGCTTTCTTTCTCAGAAATTGGTGATATATACTCACAACTGTGAGAAATAAAGCCAGAATTCTATATTAACTCATAATTCAGGCTTTCTTTCTCAAAAATGGATGATATATACTCACAATTGTGAGAAATAAAGCCAGAAGTGCAATATAAACTCACAATTCAAGCTTTCTTTATCAGAAATGGGTGATATATACTCACAATTGTGAGAAATTAAGCCAGAATTGCAATATAAACTCATAATTCAGGCTTTCTTTCTCAGAAATGGATGATATAAACCCACAATTGTGAGCAATAAAGCCAGAATTGCAATTTAAACTCATATTTCAGGCTTTCTTTCTCAAAAATGAATGATATAAACATACAAATGTGAGCATTAAAGCCAGAATTGCAATATAAACTCATAATTCAGGCTTTCTTTCTCAAAAATTAATCATATAAACTTACAATTGTGACAATTAAAGCGAGAATTGCAATATAAACTAATAATTAAGGCTTTCTTTCTCAAAAATGGATGATATAAACTTACAATTGTCAGCATTAAAGCCAGAATTGCAATATAAACTCATAATTCAGGCTTTCTTTCTCAAAAAAAAATTGATGATATATACTCACATTTGTGAGAAAAAAAAAAAGCCAGAATTGCAATATAAACTCATAATTCAGGCTTTCTTTCTCAAAAAATTGATGATATATACTCACATTTGTGAGAAATAAAGCCAGAATTGCAATATGAACTCATAATTCAGGCTTTCTTTCTCAGAAATGGGTGATATATACTCACAATTGTGAGAAATTAAGCCAGAATTGCAATTTATACTCATATTTCAGGCTTTCTTTCTCCATAAACTCACAATTGTGAGAAATAAAGCCAGAATTGCAATATAAACTAATAATTCAGGCTTTCTTTCTCAGAAATGAGTGATATATACTCACAATTGTGAGAAATTAAGCCAGAATTGCAATTTAAACTCATATTTCAGGGTTTCTTTCTCAAAAATGCATGATATATTCTCACAATTGTGAGAAATAAAGCCAGAATTCAATATAAACTCATAATTCAGGCTTTCTTTCTCAGAAATGGATAACATAAACTCACAATTGTGAGAAATAAAGTCAGAATTCAATATTAACTAATAATTCAGGCTTTCTTTCTCAGAAATGGATAACACAAAACCCACAATTGTGAGAAATAAAGCCAGAATTGCAATATAAACTAATAATTCAGGCTTTCTTTCTCAAAAATGAATGATATAAACTTACAATTGTGAGCATTAAAGCCAGAATTGCAATATAAACTCATAATTAAGGCTTTCTTTCTCAAAAATGGATGATATAAACTTAAAATTGTGAGCATTAAAGCCAGAATTGCAATATAAACTCATATTTCAGGCTTTCTTTCTCAAAAAAAAAATTGATGATATATACTCACATTTGTGAGAAAAAAAAAAGCCAGAATTGCAATATAAACTCATAATTCAGGCTTTCTTTTTAAAAAAATTGATGATATATACTCACATTTGTGAGAAATAAAGCCAGAATTGCAATATGAACTCATAATTCAGGCTTTCTTTCTCAGAAATGGGTGATATATACTCACAATTGTGAGAAATTAAGCCAGAATTGCAATTTAAACTCATATTTCAGGCTTTCTTTCTCAAAAATGCATGATATATTCTCACAATTGTGAGAAATAAAGCCAGAATTCAATATAAACTCATAATTCAGGCTTTCTTTCTCAGAAATGGATAACATAAACTCACAATTGTGAGAAATAAAGCCAGAATTCAATATTAACTAATAATTCAGGCTTTCTTTCTCAGAAATGGATAACATAAACTCACAATTGTGAGAAATAAAGCCAGAATTGCAATATAAACTAATAATTCAGGCTTTCTTTCTCAAAAATGAATGATATAAACTTACAATTGTGAGCATTAAAGCCAGAATTGCAATATAAACTCATAATTAAGGCTTTCTTTCTCAAAAATGGATGATATAAACTTAAAATTGTGAGCATTAAAGCCAGAATTGCAATATAAACTCATAATTCAGGCTTTCTTTCTCAAAAAAAAAATTGATGATATATACTCACATTTGTGAGAAAAAAAAAGCCAGAATTGCAATATAAACTTATAATTCAGGCTTTCTTTCTCAAAAAATTGATGATATATACTCACATTTGTGAGAAATAAAGCCAGAATTGCAATATGAACTCATAATTCAGGCTTTCTTTCTCAGAAATGGGTGATATATACTCACAATTGTGAGAAATTAAGCCAGAATTGCAATTTAAACTCATATTTCAGGCTTTCTTTCTCCATAAACTCACAATTGTGAGAAATAAAGCCAGAATTGCAATATAAACTAATAATTCAGGCTTTCTTTCTCAGAAATGGGTGATATATACTCACAATTGTGAGAAATTAAGCCAGAATTGCAATTTAAACTCATTTTTCAGGCTTTCTTTCTCAAAAATGCATGATATATTCTCACAATTGTGAGAAATAAAGCCAGAATTCAATATAAACTCATAATTCAGGCTTTCTTTCTCAGAAATGGATAACATAAACTCACAATTGTGAGAAATAAAGCCAGAATTCAATATTAACTAATAATTCAGGCTTTCTTTCTCAGAAATGGATAACATAAACTCACAATTGTGAGAAATAAAGCCAGAATTGCAATATAAACTAATAATTCAGGCTTTCTTTCTCAAAAATGAATGATATAAACTTACAATTGTGAGCATTAAAGCCAGAATTGCAATATAAACTCATAATTAAGGCTTTCTTTCTCAAAAATGGATAACATAAACTCACAATTGTGAGAAATAAAGCCAGAATTGCAATATAAACTAATAATTCAGGCTTTCTTTCTCAGAAATGAATGATATATACTCACAATTGTCAGAAATAAAGCCAGAATTGCAATATAAACTCATAATTCAGGCTTTTTTTTCTCAGAAATGGGTGATATATACTCACAATTGTGAGAAATTAAGCCAGAATTGCAATTTAAACTCATATTTCAGGCTTTCTTTCTCAAAAATGGATTATATAAACTTAAAATTGTGAGCATTAAAGCCAGAATTGCAATATAAACTCATAATTCAGGCTTTCTTTCTCAAAAAAAAAATTATGATATATACTCACATTTGTGAGAAATAAAGCCAGAATTGCAATATGAACTCATAATTCAGGCTTTCTTTCTCAGAAATGGGTGATATATACTCACAATTGTGAGAAATTAAGCCAGAATGGCAATATAAACTCATAATTCAGGCTTTCTTTCTCAGAAATGGGTGATATATACTCACAATTGTGAGAAATTAAGCCAGAATTGCAATTTAAACTCATATTTCAGGCTTTCTTTCTCCATAAACTCACAATTGTGAGAAATAAAGCCAGAATTGCAATATAAACTAATAATTCAGGCTTTCTTTCTCAGAAATGGGTGATATATACTCACAATTGTGAGAAATTAAGCCAGAATTGCAATTTAAACTCATATTTCAGGCTTTCTTTCTCAAAAATGCATGATATATTCTCACAATTGTGAGAAATAAAGCCAGAATTGCAATATAAACTCACAATTCAGGCTTTCTTTCTCAGAAATGGGTGATATATACTCACAATTGTGAGAAATAAAGCCAGAATTGCAATATAAACTCATAATTCAGGCTTTCTTTCTCAAAAATTAATCATATAAACTTACAATTGTGACAATTAAAGCGAGAATTGCAATATAAACTCATAATTAAGGCTTTCTTTCTCAAAAATGGATGATATAAACTTACAATTGTCAGCATTAAAGCCAGAATTGCAATATAAACTCATAATTAAGGCTTTCTTTCTCAAAAATGGTTGATATAAACTTAAAATTGTGAGCATTAAAGCCAGAATTGCAATATAAACTCATAATTCAGGCTTTCTTTCTCAAAAAAAAATTGATGATATATACTCACATTTGTGAGAAAAAAAAAAGCCAGAATTGCAATATAAACTCATAATTCAGGCTTTCTTTCTCAAAAAATTGATGATGTATACTCACATTTGTGAGAAATAAAGCCAGAATTGCAATATGAACTCATAATTCAGGCTTTCTTTCTCAGAAATGGGTGATATATACTCACAATTGTGAGAAATTAAGCCAGAATGGCAATATAAAATCATATTTCAGGCTTTCTTTCTCCATAAACTCACAATTGTGAGAAATAAAGCCAGAATTGCAATATAAACTAATAATTCAGGCTTTCTTTCTCATAAATGTGTGATATATACTCACAATTGTGAGAAATTAAACCAGAATTGCAATTTAAACTCATATGTCAGGCTTTCTTTCTCAAAAATGCATGATATATTCTCACAATTGTGAGAAATAAAGCCAGAATTGCAATATAAACTCACAATTCAGGCTTTCTTTCTCAAAAATGGATAACATGAACTCACAATTGTGAGAAATAAAGCCAGAATTGCAATATAAACTCATAATTAAGGCTTTCTTTCTCAAAAATGCATAATATATTCTCACAGTTGTGAGAAATAAAGCCATAATTGCAATATAAACTCACAATTCAGGCTATCTTTCTCAGAAATGGGTGATATATACTCACAATTGTGAGAAATAAAGCCAGAATTGCAATATAAACTCATAATTCAGGCTTTCTTTCTCAAAAATTGGTGATATATACTCACAATTGTGAGAAATGAAGCCAGAATTGCAATATGAACTCATAATTCAGGCTTTCTTTCTCAAAAATTAATGATATAAACTTACAATTGTGAGCATTAAAGCGAGAATTGCAATATAAACTCATAATTAAGGCTTTCTTTCTCAAAAATGGATGATATAAACTTAAAATTGTGAGCATTAAAGCCAGAATTGCAATATAAACTCATAATTCAGGCTTTCTTTCTCAAAAAAAAATTGATGATATATACTCACATTTGTGAGAAAAAAAAAAGCCAGAATTGCAATATAAACTCATAATTCAGGCTTTCTTTCTCAAAAAATTGATGATATATACTCACATTTGTGAGAAATAAAGCCAGAATTGCAATATGAACTCATAATTCAGGCTTTCTTTCTCAGAAATGGGTGATATATACTCACAATTGTGAGAAATTAAGCCAGAATTGCAATTTATACTCATATTTCAGGCTTTCTTTCTCCATAAACTCACAATTGTGAGAAATAAAGCCAGAATTGCAATATAAACTAATAATTCAGGCTTTCTTTCTCAGAAATGAGTGATATATACTCACAATTGTGAGAAATTAAGCCAGAATTGCAATTTAAAATCATATTTCAGGGTTTCTTTCTCAAAAATGCATGATATATTCTCACAATTGTGAGAAATAAAGCCAGAATTCAATATAAACTCATAATTCAGGCTTTCTTTCTCAGAAATGGATAACATAAACTCACAATTGTGAGAAATAAAGTCAGAATTCAATATTAACTAATAATTCAGGCTTTCTTTCTCAGAAATGGATAACACAAAACCCACAATTGTGAGAAATAAAGCCAGAATTGCAATATAAACTAATAATTCAGGCTTTCTTTCTCAAAAATGAATGATATAAACTTACAATTGTGAGCATTAAAGCCAGAATTGCAATATAAACTCATAATTAAGGCTTTCTTTCTCAAAAATGGATGATATAAACTTAAAATTGTGAGCATTAAAGCCAGAATTGCAATATAAACTCATATTTCAGGCTTTCTTTCTCAAAAAAAAAATTGATGATATATACTCACATTTGTGAGAAAAAAAAAAGCCAGAATTGCAATATAAACTCATAATTCAGGCTTTCTTTTTAAAAAAATTGATGATATATACTCACATTTGTGAGAAATAAAGCCAGAATTGCAATATGAACTCATAATTCAGGCTTTCTTTCTCAGAAATGGGTGATATATACTCACAATTGTGAGAAATTAAGCCAGAATTGCAATTTAAACTCATATTTCAGGCTTTCTTTCTCAAAAATGCATGATATATTCTCACAATTTTGAGAAATAAAGCCAGAATTCAATATAAACTCATAATTCAGGCTTTCTTTCTCAGAAATGGATAACATAAACTCACAATTGTGAGAAATAAAGCCAGAATTCAATATTAACTAATAATTCAGGCTTTCTTTCTCAGAAATGGATAACATAAACTCACAATTGTGAGAAATAAAGCCAGAATTGCAATATAAACTAATAATTCAGGCTTTCTTTCTTAAAAATGAATGATATAAACTTACAATTGTGAGCATTAAAGCCAGAATTGCAATATAAACTCATAATTAAGGCTTTCTTTCTCAAAAATGGATGATATAAACTTAAAATTGTGAGCATTAAAGCCAGAATTGCAATATAAACTCATAATTCAGGCTTTCTTTCTCAAAAAAAAAAATTGATGATATATACTCACATTTGTGAGAAAAAAAAAGCCAGAATTGCAATATAAACTCATAATTCAGGCTTTCTTTCTCAAAAAATTGATGATATATACTCACATTTGTGAGAAATAAAGCCAGAATTGCAATATGAACTCATAATTCAGGCTTTCTTTCTCAGAAATGGGTGATATATACTCACAATTGTGAGAAATTAAGCCAGAATTGCAATTTAAACTCATATTTCAGGCTTTCTTTCTCCATAAACTCACAATTGTGAGAAATAAAGCCAGAATTGCAATATAAACTAATAATTCAGGCTTTCTTTCTCAGAAATGGGTGATATATACTCACAATTGTGAGAAATTAAGCCAGAATTGCAATTTAAACTCATTTTTCAGGCTTTCTTTCTCAAAAATGCATGATATATTCTCACAATTGTGAGAAATAAAGCCAGAATTCAATATAAACTCATAATTCAGGCTTTCTTTCTCAGAAATGGATAACATAAACTCACAATTGTGAGAAATAAAGCCAGAATTCAATATTAACTAATAATTCAGGCTTTCTTTCTCAGAAATGGATAACATAAACTCACAATTGTGAGAAATAAAGCCAGAATTGCAATATAAACTAATAATTCAGGCTTTCTTTCTCAAAAATGAATGATATAAACTTACAATTGTGAGCATTAAAGCCAGAATTGCAATATAAACTCATAATTAAGGCTTTCTTTCTCAAAAATGGATAACATAAACTCACAATTGTGAGAAATAAAGCCAGAATTGCAATATAAACTAATAATTCAGGCTTTCTTTCTCAGAAATGAATGATATATACTCACAATTGTCAGAAATAAAGCCAGAATTGCAATATAAACTCATAATTCAGGCTTTTTTTTCTCAGAAATGGGTGATATATACTCACAGTTGTGAGAAATTAAGCCAGAATTGCAATTTAAACTCATATTTCAGGCTTTCTTTCTCAAAAATGGATTATATAAACTTAAAATTGTGAGCATTAAAGCCAGAATTGCAATATAAACTCATAATTCAGGCTTTCTTTCTCAAAAAAAAAATTATGATATATACTCACATTTGTGAGAAATAAAGCCAGAATTGCAATATGAACTCATAATTCAGGCTTTCTTTCTCAGAAATGGGTGATATATACTCACAATTGTGAGAAATTAAGCCAGAATGGCAATATAAACTCATAATTCAGGCTTTCTTTCTCAGAAATGGGTGATATATACTCACAATTGTGAGAAATTAAGCCAGAATTGCAATTTAAACTCATATTTCAGGCTTTCTTTCTCCATAAACTCACAATTGTGAGAAATAAAGCCAGAATTGCAATATAAACTAATAATTCAGGCTTTCTTTCTCAGAAATGGGTGATATATACTCACAATTGTGAGAAATTAAGCCAGAATTGCAATTTAAACTCATATTTCAGGCTTTCTTTCTCAAAAATGCATGATATATTCTCACAATTGTGAGAAATAAAGCCAGAATTGCAATATAAACTCACAATTCAGGCTTTCTTTCTCAGAAATGGGTGATATATACTCACAATTGTGAGAAATAAAGCCAGAATTGCAATATAAACTCATAATTCAGGCTTTCTTTCTCAAAAATTAATCATATAAACTTACAATTGTGACAATTAAAGCGAGAATTGCAATATAAACTCATAATTAAGGCTTTCTTTCTCAAAAATGGATGATATAAACTTACAATTGTCAGCATTAAAGCCAGAATTGCAATATAAACTCATAATTAAGGCTTTCTTTCTCAAAAATGGTTGATATAAACTTAAAATTGTGAGCATTAAAGCCAGAATTGCAATATAAACTCATAATTCAGGCTTTCTTTCTCAAAAAAAAATTGATGATATATACTCACATTTGTGAGAAAAAAAAAAAGCCAGAATTGCAATATAAACTCATAATTCAGGCTTTCTTTCTCAAAAAATTGATGATGTATACTCACATTTGTGAGAAATAAAGCCAGAATTGCAATATGAACTCATAATTCAGGCTTTCTTTCTCAGAAATGGGTGATATATACTCACAATTGTGAGAAATTAAGCCAGAATGGCAATATAAAATCATATTTCAGGCTTTCTTTCTCCATAAACTCACAATTGTGAGAAATAAAGCCAGAATTGCAATATAAACTAATAATTCAGGCTTTCTTTCTCATAAATGTGTGATATATACTCACAATTGTGAGAAATTAAACCAGAATTGCAATTTAAACTCATATGTCAGGCTTTCTTTCTCAAAAATGCATGATATATTCTCACAATTGTGAGAAATAAAGCCAGAATTGCAATATAAACTCACAATTCAGGCTTTCTTTCTCAAAAATGGATAACATGAACTCACAATTGTGAGAAATAAAGCCAGAATTCAATATTAACTCATAATTCAGGCTTTCTTTCTCAGAAATTGGTGATATATACTCACAATTGTGAGAAATAAAGCCAGAATTGCAATATAAACTCATAATTAAGGCTTTCTTTCTCAAAAATGCATAATATATTCTCACAGTTGTGAGAAATAAAGCCATAATTGCAATATAAACTCACAATTCAGGCTATCTTTCTCAGAAATGGGTGATATATACTCACAATTGTGAGAAATAAAGCCAGAATTGCAATATAAACTCATAATTCAGGCTTTCTTTCTCAAAAATTGGTGATATATACTCACAATTGTGAGAAATGAAGCCAGAATTGCAATATGAACTCATAATTCAGGCTTTCTTTCTCAAAAATTAATGATATAAACTTACAATTGTGAGCATTAAAGCGAGAATTGCAATATAAACTCATAATTAAGGCTTTCTTTCTCAAAAATGGATGATATAAACTTAAAATTGTGAGCATTAAAGCCAGAATTGCAATATTAACTCATAATTCAGGCTTTCTTTCTCAGAAATTGGTGATATATACTCACAATTGTGAGAAATGAAGCCAGAATTGCAATATGAACTCATAATTCAGGCTTTCTTTCTCAAAAATGAATGATATAAACTTACAATTGTGAGCATTAAAGCGAGAATTGCAATATAAACTCATAATTCAGGCTTTCTTTCTCAAAAATGGATAACATAAACTCACAATTGTGAGAAATAAAGCCAGAATTGCAATATAAACTCACAATTCAAGCTTTCTTTATCAGAAATGGGTGATATATACTCACAGTTGTGAGAAATAAAGCCAGAATTGCAATATAAACTCACAATTCAAGCTTTCTTTCTCAGAAATGGATAACATAAACTCACAATTGTGAGAAATAAAGCCAGAATTCAATATTAACTAATAATTCAGGCTTTCTTTCTCAGAAATGGATAACATAAACTCACAATTCAAGTCAAGTCAAGTCAAGTCACCTTTATTTATATAGCGCCTTTTACAATACAGATTGTGTCAAAGCAACTGCACAGTATTTAAACAGCACAATAGTGTGTAAGTAACGCATTATTGTAACAATCAATTTTCAGTTAAAAGCAGTTCATCAATGAATTCAGTGATATCATCGTCAGTTCAAATAGTGTACGATATCGCTGGAAAGCGAGAAATAAAGCCAGAAATAAAGCCAGAATTGCAATATAAACTAATAATTCAGGCTTTCTTTCTTAAAAATGAATGATATAAACTTACAATTGTGAGCATTAAAGCCAGAATTGCAATATAAACTCATAATTAAGGCTTTCTTTCTCAAAAATGGATGATATAAACTTAAAATTGTGAGCATTAAAGCCAGAATTGCAATATAAACTCATAATTCAGGCTTTCTTTCTCAAAAAAAAAATTGATGATATATACTCACATTTGTGAGAAAAAAAAAGCCAGAATTGCAATATAAACTCATAATTCAGGCTTTCTTTCTCAAAAAATTGATGATATATACTCACATTTGTGAGAAATAAAGCCAGAATTGCAATATGAACTCATAATTCAGGCTTTCTTTCTCAGAAATGGGTGATATATACTCACAATTGTGAGAAATTAAGCCAGAATTGCAATTTAAACTCATATTTCAGGCTTTCTTTCTCCATAAACTCACAATTGTGAGAAATAAAGCCAGAATTGCAATATAAACTAATAATTCAGGCTTTCTTTCTCAGAAATGGGTGATATATACTCACAATTGTGAGAAATTAAGCCAGAATTGCAATTTAAACTCATTTTTCAGGCTTTCTTTCTCAAAAATGCATGATATATTCTCACAATTGTGAGAAATAAAGCCAGAATTCAATATAAACTCATAATTCAGGCTTTCTTTCTCAGAAATGGATAACATAAACTCACAATTGTGAGAAATAAAGCCAGAATTCAATATTAACTAATAATTCAGGCTTTCTTTCTCAGAAATGGATAACATAAACTCACAATTGTGAGAAATAAAGCCAGAATTGCAATATAAACTAATAATTCAGGCTTTCTTTCTCAAAAATGAATGATATAAACTTACAATTGTGAGCATTAAAGCCAGAATTGCAATATAAACTCATAATTAAGGCTTTCTTTCTCAAAAATGGATGATATAAACTTAAAATTGTGAGCATTAAAGCCAGAATTGCAATATAAACTCATAATTCAGGCTTTCTTTCTCAAAAAAAAAATTGATGATATATACTCACATTTGTGAGAAAAAAAAAGCCAGAATTGCAATATAAACTCATAATTCAGGCTTTCTTTCTCAAAAAATTGATGATATATACTCACATTTGTGAGAAATAAAGCCAGAATTGCAATATGAACTCATAATTCAGGCTTTCTTTCTCAGAAATGGGTGATATATACTCACAATTGTGAGAAATTAAGCCAGAATTGCAATTTAAACTCATATTTCAGGCTTTCTTTCTCCATAAACTCACAATTGTGAGAAATAAAGCCAGAATTGCAATATAAACTAATAATTCAGGCTTTCTTTCTCAGAAATGGGTGATATATACTCACAATTGTGAGAAATTAAGCCAGAATTGCAATTTAAACTCATTTTTCAGGCTTTCTTTCTCAAAAATGCATGATATATTCTCACAATTGTGAGAAATAAAGCCAGAATTCAATATAAACTCATAATTCAGGCTTTCTTTCTCAGAAATGGATAACATAAACTCACAATTGTGAGAAATAAAGCCAGAATTCAATATTAACTAATAATTCAGGCTTTCTTTCTCAGAAATGGATAACATAAACTCACAATTGTGAGAAATAAAGCCAGAATTGCAATATAAACTAATAATTCAGGCTTTCTTTCTCAAAAATGAATGATATAAACTTACAATTGTGAGCATTAAAGCCAGAATTGCAATATAAACTCATAATTAAGGCTTTCTTTCTCAAAAATGGATAACATAAACTCACAATTGTGAGAAATAAAGCCAGAATTGCAATATAAACTAATAATTCAGGCTTTCTTTCTCAGAAATGAATGATATATACTCACAATTGTCAGAAATAAAGCCAGAATTGCAATATAAACTCATAATTCAGGCTTTTTTTTCTCAGAAATGGGTGATATATACTCACAATTGTGAGAAATTAAGCCAGAATTGCAATTTAAACTCATATTTCAGGCTTTCTTTCTCAAAAATGCATGATATATTCTCACAATTGTGAGAAATAAAGCCAGAATTGCAATATAAACTCACAATTCAGGCTTTCTTTCTCAGAAATGGGTGATATATACTCACAATTGTGAGAAATAAAGCCAGAATTGCAATATAAACTCATAATTCAGGCTTTCTTTCTCAAAAATTAATCATATAAACTTACAATTGTGACAATTAAAGCGAGAATTGCAATATAAACTCATAATTAAGGCTTTCTTTCTCAAAAATGGATGATATAAACTTACAATTGTCAGCATTAAAGCCAGAATTGCAATATAAACTCATAATTAAGGCTTTCTTTCTCAAAAATGGTTGATATAAACTTAAAATTGTGAGCATTAAAGCCAGAATTGCAATATAAACTCATAATTCAGGCTTTCTTTCTCAAAAAAAAATTGATGATATATACTCACATTTGTGAGAAAAAAAAAAAGCCAGAATTGCAATATAAACTCATAATTCAGGCTTTCTTTCTCAAAAAAATTGATGATGTATACTCACATTTGTGAGAAATAAAGCCAGAATTGCAATATGAACTCATAATTCAGGCTTTCTTTCTCAGAAATGGGTGATATATACTCACAATTGTGAGAAATTAAGCCAGAATGGCAATATAAAATCATATTTCAGGCTTTCTTTCTCCATAAACTCACAATTGTGAGAAATAAAGCCAGAATTGCAATATAAACTAATAATTCAGGCTTTCTTTCTCATAAATGTGTGATATATACTCACAATTGTGAGAAATTAAACCAGAATTGCAATTTAAACTCATATGTCAGGCTTTCTTTCTCAAAAATGCATGATATATTCTCACAATTGTGAGAAATAAAGCCAGAATTGCAATATAAACTCACAATTCAGGCTTTCTTTCTCAAAAATGGATAACATGAACTCACAATTGTGAGAAATAAAGCCAGAATTCAATATTAACTCATAATTCAGGCTTTCTTTCTCAGAAATTGGTGATATATACTCACAATTGTGAGAAATAAAGCCAGAATTGCAATATAAACTCATAATTAAGGCTTTCTTTCTCAAAAATGCATAATATATTCTCACAGTTGTGAGAAATAAAGCCATAATTGCAATATAAACTCACAATTCAGGCTATCTTTCTCAGAAATGGGTGATATATACTCACAATTGTGAGAAATAAAGCCAGAATTGCAATATAAACTCATAATTCAGGCTTTCTTTCTCAAAAATTGGTGATATATACTCACAATTGTGAGAAATGAAGCCAGAATTGCAATATGAACTCATAATTCAGGCTTTCTTTCTCAAAAATTAATGATATAAACTTACAATTGTGAGCATTAAAGCGAGAATTGCAATATAAACTCATAATTAAGGCTTTCTTTCTCAAAAATGGATGATATAAACTTAAAATTGTGAGCATTAAAGCCAGAATTGCAATATTAACTCATAATTCAGGCTTTCTTTCTCAGAAATTGGTGATATATACTCACAATTGTGAGAAATGAAGCCAGAATTGCAATATGAACTCATAATTCAGGCTTTCTTTCTCAAAAATGAATGATATAAACTTACAATTGTGAGCATTAAAGCGAGAATTGCAATATAAACTCATAATTCAGGCTTTCTTTCTCAAAAATGGATAACATAAACTCACAATTGTGAGAAATAAAGCCAGAATTGCAATATAAACTCACAATTCAAGCTTTCTTTCTCAGAAATGGATAACATAAACTCACAATTGTGAGAAATAAAGCCAGAATTCAATATTAACTAATAATTCAGGCTTTCTTTCTCAGAAATGGATAACATAAACTCACAATTGTGAGAAATAAAGCCAGAATTGCAATATAAACTAATAATTCAGGCTTTCTTTCTTAAAAATGAATGATATAAACTTACAATTGTGAGCATTAAAGCCAGAATTGCAATATAAACTCACAATTCAAGCTTTCTTTATCAGAAATGGGTGATATATACTCACAGTTGTGAGAAATAAAGCCAGAATTGCAATATAAACTCACAATTCAAGCTTTCTTTCTCAGAAATGGATAACATAAACTCACAATTGTGAGAAATAAAGCCAGAATTCAATATTAACTAATAATTCAGGCTTTCTTTCTCAGAAATGGATAACATAAACTCACAATTGTGAGAAATAAAGCCAGAATTGCAATATAAACTAATAATTCAGGCTTTCTTTCTTAAAAATGAATGATATAAACTTACAATTGTGAGCATTAAAGCCAGAATTGCAATATAAACTCATAATTAAGGCTTTCTTTCTCAAAAATGGATGATATAAACTTAAAATTGTGAGCATTAAAGCCAGAATTGCAATATAAACTCATAATTCAGGCTTTCTTTCTCAAAAAAAAAATTGATGATATATACTCACATTTGTGAGAAAAAAAAAGCCAGAATTGCAATATAAACTCATAATTCAGGCTTTCTTTCTCAAAAAATTGATGATATATACTCACATTTGTGAGAAATAAAGCCAGAATTGCAATATGAACTCATAATTCAGGCTTTCTTTCTCAGAAATGGGTGATATATACTCACAATTGTGAGAAATTAAGCCAGAATTGCAATTTAAACTCATATTTCAGGCTTTCTTTCTCCATAAACTCACAATTGTGAGAAATAAAGCCAGAATTGCAATATAAACTAATAATTCAGGCTTTCTTTCTCAGAAATGGGTGATATATACTCACAATTGTGAGAAATTAAGCCAGAATTGCAATTTAAACTCATTTTTCAGGCTTTCTTTCTCAAAAATGCATGATATATTCTCACAATTGTGAGAAATAAAGCCAGAATTCAATATAAACTCATAATTCAGGCTTTCTTTCTCAGAAATGGATAACATAAACTCACAATTGTGAGAAATAAAGCCAGAATTCAATATTAACTAATAATTCAGGCTTTCTTTCTCAGAAATGGATAACATAAACTCACAATTGTGAGAAATAAAGCCAGAATTGCAATATAAACTAATAATTCAGGCTTTCTTTCTCAAAAATGAATGATATAAACTTACAATTGTGAGCATTAAAGCCAGAATTGCAATATAAACTCATAATTAAGGCTTTCTTTCTCAAAAATGGATAACATAAACTCACAATTGTGAGAAATAAAGCCAGAATTGCAATATAAACTAATAATTCAGGCTTTCTTTCTCAGAAATGAATGATATATACTCACAATTGTCAGAAATAAAGCCAGAATTGCAATATAAACTCATAATTCAGGCTTTTTTTTCTCAGAAATGGGTGATATATACTCACAATTGTGAGAAATTAAGCCAGAATTGCAATTTAAACTCATATTTCAGGCTTTCTTTCTCAAAAATGCATGATATATTCTCACAATTGTGAGAAATAAAGCCAGAATTGCAATATAAACTCACAATTCAGGCTTTCTTTCTCAGAAATGGGTGATATATACTCACAATTGTGAGAAATAAAGCCAGAATTGCAATATAAACTCATAATTCAGGCTTTCTTTCTCAAAAATTAATCATATAAACTTACAATTGTGACAATTAAAGCGAGAATTGCAATATAAACTCATAATTAAGGCTTTCTTTCTCAAAAATGGATGATATAAACTTACAATTGTCAGCATTAAAGCCAGAATTGCAATATAAACTCATAATTAAGGCTTTCTTTCTCAAAAATGGTTGATATAAACTTAAAATTGTGAGCATTAAAGCCAGAATTGCAATATAAACTCATAATTCAGGCTTTCTTTCTCAAAAAAAAATTGATGATATATACTCACATTTGTGAGAAAAAAAAAAAAGCCAGAATTGCAATATAAACTCATAATTCAGGCTTTCTTTCTCAAAAAAATTGATGATGTATACTCACATTTGTGAGAAATAAAGCCAGAATTGCAATATGAACTCATAATTCAGGCTTTCTTTCTCAGAAATGGGTGATATATACTCACAATTGTGAGAAATTAAGCCAGAATGGCAATATAAAATCATATTTCAGGCTTTCTTTCTCCATAAACTCACAATTGTGAGAAATAAAGCCAGAATTGCAATATAAACTAATAATTCAGGCTTTCTTTCTCATAAATGTGTGATATATACTCACAATTGTGAGAAATTAAACCAGAATTGCAATTTAAACTCATATGTCAGGCTTTCTTTCTCAAAAATGCATGATATATTCTCACAATTGTGAGAAATAAAGCCAGAATTGCAATATAAACTCACAATTCAGGCTTTCTTTCTCAAAAATGGATAACATGAACTCACAATTGTGAGAAATAAAGCCAGAATTCAATATTAACTCATAATTCAGGCTTTCTTTCTCAGAAATTGGTGATATATACTCACAATTGTGAGAAATAAAGCCAGAATTGCAATATAAACTCATAATTAAGGCTTTCTTTCTCAAAAATGCATAATATATTCTCACAGTTGTGAGAAATAAAGCCATAATTGCAATATAAACTCACAATTCAGGCTATCTTTCTCAGAAATGGGTGATATATACTCACAATTGTGAGAAATAAAGCCAGAATTGCAATATAAACTCATAATTCAGGCTTTCTTTCTCAAAAATTGGTGATATATACTCACAATTGTGAGAAATGAAGCCAGAATTGCAATATGAACTCATAATTCAGGCTTTCTTTCTCAAAAATTAATGATATAAACTTACAATTGTGAGCATTAAAGCGAGAATTGCAATATAAACTCATAATTAAGGCTTTCTTTCTCAAAAATGGATGATATAAACTTAAAATTGTGAGCATTAAAGCCAGAATTGCAATATTAACTCATAATTCAGGCTTTCTTTCTCAGAAATTGGTGATATATACTCACAATTGTGAGAAATGAAGCCAGAATTGCAATATGAACTCATAATTCAGGCTTTCTTTCTCAAAAATGAATGATATAAACTTACAATTGTGAGCATTAAAGCGAGAATTGCAATATAAACTCATAATTCAGGCTTTCTTTCTCAAAAATGGATAACATAAACTCACAATTGTGAGAAATAAAGCCAGAATTGCAATATAAACTCACAATTCAAGCTTTCTTTCTCAGAAATGGATAACATAAACTCACAATTGTGAGAAATAAAGCCAGAATTCAATATTAACTAATAATTCAGGCTTTCTTTCTCAGAAATGGATAACATAAACTCACAATTGTGAGAAATAAAGCCAGAATTGCAATATAAACTAATAATTCAGGCTTTCTTTCTTAAAAATGAATGATATAAACTTACAATTGTGAGCATTAAAGCCAGAATTGCAATATAAACTCACAATTCAAGCTTTCTTTATCAGAAATGGGTGATATATACTCACAGTTGTGAGAAATAAAGCCAGAATTGCAATATAAACTCACAATTCAAGCTTTCTTTCTCAGAAATGGATAACATAAACTCACAATTGTGAGAAATAAAGCCAGAATTCAATATTAACTAATAATTCAGGCTTTCTTTCTCAGAAATGGATAACATAAACTCACAATTGTGAGAAATAAAGCCAGAATTGCAATATAAACTAATAATTCAGGCTTTCTTTCTTAAAAATGAATGATATAAACTTACAATTGTGAGCATTAAAGCCAGAATTGCAATATAAACTCATAATTAAGGCTTTCTTTCTCAAAAATGGATGATATAAACTTAAAATTGTGAGCATTAAAGCCAGAATTGCAATATAAACTCATAATTCAGGCTTTCTTTCTCAAAAAAAAAATTGATGATATATACTCACATTTGTGAGAAAAAAAAAGCCAGAATTGCAATATAAACTCATAATTCAGGCTTTCTTTCTCAAAAAATTGATGATATATACTCACATTTGTGAGAAATAAAGCCAGAATTGCAATATGAACTCATAATTCAGGCTTTCTTTCTCAGAAATGGGTGATATATACTCACAATTGTGAGAAATTAAGCCAGAATTGCAATTTAAACTCATATTTCAGGCTTTCTTTCTCCATAAACTCACAATTGTGAGAAATAAAGCCAGAATTGCAATATAAACTAATAATTCAGGCTTTCTTTCTCAGAAATGGGTGATATATACTCACAATTGTGAGAAATTAAGCCAGAATTGCAATTTAAACTCATTTTTCAGGCTTTCTTTCTCAAAAATGCATGATATATTCTCACAATTGTGAGAAATAAAGCCAGAATTCAATATAAACTCATAATTCAGGCTTTCTTTCTCAGAAATGGATAACATAAACTCACAATTGTGAGAAATAAAGCCAGAATTCAATATTAACTAATAATTCAGGCTTTCTTTCTCAGAAATGGATAACATAAACTCACAATTGTGAGAAATAAAGCCAGAATTGCAATATAAACTAATAATTCAGGCTTTCTTTCTCAAAAATGAATGATATAAACTTACAATTGTGAGCATTAAAGCCAGAATTGCAATATAAACTCATAATTAAGGCTTTCTTTCTCAAAAATGGATAACATAAACTCACAATTGTGAGAAATAAAGCCAGAATTGCAATATAAACTAATAATTCAGGCTTTCTTTCTCAGAAATGAATGATATATACTCACAATTGTCAGAAATAAAGCCAGAATTGCAATATAAACTCATAATTCAGGCTTTTTTTTCTCAGAAATGGGTGATATATACTCACAATTGTGAGAAATTAAGCCAGAATTGCAATTTAAACTCATATTTCAGGCTTTCTTTCTCAAAAATGGATTATATAAACTTAAAATTGTGAGCATTAAAGCCAGAATTGCAATATAAACTCATAATTCAGGCTTTCTTTCTCAAAAAAAAAATTATGATATATACTCACATTTGTGAGAAATAAAGCCAGAATTGCAATATGAACTCATAATTCAGGCTTTCTTTCTCAGAAATGGGTGATATATACTCACAATTGTGAGAAATTAAGCCAGAATGGCAATATAAACTCATAATTCAGGCTTTCTTTCTCAGAAATGGGTGATATATACTCACAATTGTGAGAAATTAAGCCAGAATTGCAATTTAAACTCATATTTCAGGCTTTCTTTCTCCATAAACTCACAATTGTGAGAAATAAAGCCAGAATTGCAATATAAACTAATAATTCAGGCTTTCTTTCTCAGAAATGGGTGATATATACTCACAATTGTGAGAAATTAAGCCAGAATTGCAATTTAATCTCATATTTCAGGCTTTCTTTCTCCATAAACTCACAATTGTGAGAAATAAAGCCAGAATTGCAATATAAACTAATAATTCAGGCTTTCTTTCTCAGAAATGGGTGATATATACTCACAATTGTGAGAAATTAAGCCAGAATTGCAATTTAAACTCATTTTTCAGGCTTTCTTTCTCAAAAATGCATGATATATTCTCACAATTGTGAGAAATAAAGCCAGAATTCAATATAAACTCATAATTCAGGCTTTCTTTCTCAGAAATGGATAACATAAACTCACAATTGTGAGAAATAAAGCCAGAATTCAATATTAACTAATAATTCAGGCTTTCTTTCTCAGAAATGGATAACATAAACTCACAATTGTGAGAAATAAAGCCAGAATTGCAATATAAACTAATAATTCAGGCTTTCTTTCTCAAAAATGAATGATATAAACTTACAATTGTGAGCATTAAAGCCAGAATTGCAATATAAACTCATAATTAAGGCTTTCTTTCTCAAAAATGGATAACATAAACTCACAATTGTGAGAAATAAAGCCAGAATTGCAATATAAACTAATAATTCAGGCTTTCTTTCTCAGAAATGAATGATATATACTCACAATTGTCAGAAATAAAGCCAGAATTGCAATATAAACTCATAATTCAGGCTTTTTTTTCTCAGAAATGGGTGATATATACTCACAATTGTGAGAAATTAAGCCAGAATTGCAATTTAAACTCATATTTCAGGCTTTCTTTCTCAAAAATGCATGATATATTCTCACAATTGTGAGAAATAAAGCCAGAATTGCAATATAAACTCACAATTCAGGCTTTCTTTCTCAGAAATGGGTGATATATACTCACAATTGTGAGAAATAAAGCCAGAATTGCAATATAAACTCATAATTCAGGCTTTCTTTCTCAAAAATTAATCATATAAACTTACAATTGTGACAATTAAAGCGAGAATTGCAATATAAACTCATAATTAAGGCTTTCTTTCTCAAAAATGGATGATATAAACTTACAATTGTCAGCATTAAAGCCAGAATTGCAATATAAACTCATAATTAAGGCTTTCTTTCTCAAAAATGGTTGATATAAACTTAAAATTGTGAGCATTAAAGCCAGAATTGCAATATAAACTCATAATTCAGGCTTTCTTTCTCAAAAAAAAATTGATGATATATACTCACATTTGTGAGAAAAAAAAAAAGCCAGAATTGCAATATAAACTCATAATTCAGGCTTTCTTTCTCAAAAAAATTGATGATGTATACTCACATTTGTGAGAAATAAAGCCAGAATTGCAATATGAACTCATAATTCAGGCTTTCTTTCTCAGAAATGGGTGATATATACTCACAATTGTGAGAAATTAAGCCAGAATGGCAATATAAAATCATATTTCAGGCTTTCTTTCTCCATAAACTCACAATTGTGAGAAATAAAGCCAGAATTGCAATATAAACTAATAATTCAGGCTTTCTTTCTCATAAATGTGTGATATATACTCACAATTGTGAGAAATTAAACCAGAATTGCAATTTAAACTCATATGTCAGGCTTTCTTTCTCAAAAATGCATGATATATTCTCACAATTGTGAGAAATAAAGCCAGAATTGCAATATAAACTCACAATTCAGGCTTTCTTTCTCAAAAATGGATAACATGAACTCACAATTGTGAGAAATAAAGCCAGAATTCAATATTAACTCATAATTCAGGCTTTCTTTCTCAGAAATTGGTGATATATACTCACAATTGTGAGAAATAAAGCCAGAATTGCAATATAAACTCATAATTAAGGCTTTCTTTCTCAAAAATGCATAATATATTCTCACAGTTGTGAGAAATAAAGCCAGAATTGCAATATGAACTCATAATTCAGGCTTTCTTTCTCAGAAATGGGTGATATATACTCACAATTGTGAGAAATTAAGCCAGAATTGCAATTTATACTCATATTTCAGGCTTTCTTTCTCCATAAACTCACAATTGTGAGAAATAAAGCCAGAATTGCAATATAAACTAATAATTCAGGCTTTCTTTCTCAGAAATGAGTGATATATACTCACAATTGTGAGAAATTAAGCCAGAATTGCAATTTAAACTCATATTTCAGGGTTTCTTTCTCAAAAATGCATGATATATTCTCACAATTGTGAGAAATAAAGCCAGAATTCAATATAAACTCATAATTCAGGCTTTCTTTCTCAGAAATGGATAACATAAACTCACAATTGTGAGAAATAAAGTCAGAATTCAATATTAACTAATAATTCAGGCTTTCTTTCTCAGAAATGGATAACACAAAACCCACAATTGTGAGAAATAAAGCCAGAATTGCAATATAAACTAATAATTCAGGCTTTCTTTCTCAAAAATGAATGATATAAACTTACAATTGTGAGCATTAAAGCCAGAATTGCAATATAAACTAATAATTCAGGCTTTCTTTCTCAGAAATGGATAACATAAACTCACAATTCAAGTCAAGTCAAGTCAAGTCACCTTTATTTATATAGCGCCTTTTACAATACAGATTGTGTCAAAGCAACTGCACAGTATTTAAACAGCACAATAGTGTGTAAGTAACGCATTATTGTAACAATCAATTTTCAGTTAAAAGCAGTTCATCAATGAATTCAGTGATATCATCGTCAGTTCAAATAGTGTACGATATCGCTGGAAAGCGAGAAATAAAGCCAGAAATAAAGCCAGAATTGCAATATAAACTAATAATTCAGGCTTTCTTTCTTAAAAATGAATGATATAAACTTACAATTGTGAGCATTAAAGCCAGAATTGCAATATAAACTCATAATTAAGGCTTTCTTTCTCAAAAATGGATGATATAAACTTAAAATTGTGAGCATTAAAGCCAGAATTGCAATATAAACTCATAATTCAGGCTTTCTTTCTCAAAAAAAAAATTGATGATATATACTCACATTTGTGAGAAAAAAAAAGCCAGAATTGCAATATAAACTCATAATTCAGGCTTTCTTTCTCAAAAAATTGATGATATATACTCACATTTGTGAGAAATAAAGCCAGAATTGCAATATGAACTCATAATTCAGGCTTTCTTTCTCAGAAATGGGTGATATATACTCACAATTGTGAGAAATTAAGCCAGAATTGCAATTTAAACTCATATTTCAGGCTTTCTTTCTCCATAAACTCACAATTGTGAGAAATAAAGCCAGAATTGCAATATAAACTAATAATTCAGGCTTTCTTTCTCAGAAATGGGTGATATATACTCACAATTGTGAGAAATTAAGCCAGAATTGCAATTTAAACTCATTTTTCAGGCTTTCTTTCTCAAAAATGCATGATATATTCTCACAATTGTGAGAAATAAAGCCAGAATTCAATATAAACTCATAATTCAGGCTTTCTTTCTCAGAAATGGATAACATAAACTCACAATTGTGAGAAATAAAGCCAGAATTCAATATTAACTAATAATTCAGGCTTTCTTTCTCAGAAATGGATAACATAAACTCACAATTGTGAGAAATAAAGCCAGAATTGCAATATAAACTAATAATTCAGGCTTTCTTTCTCAAAAATGAATGATATAAACTTACAATTGTGAGCATTAAAGCCAGAATTGCAATATAAACTCATAATTAAGGCTTTCTTTCTCAAAAATGGATGATATAAACTTAAAATTGTGAGCATTAAAGCCAGAATTGCAATATAAACTCATAATTCAGGCTTTCTTTCTCAAAAAAAAAATTGATGATATATACTCACATTTGTGAGAAAAAAAAAGCCAGAATTGCAATATAAACTCATAATTCAGGCTTTCTTTCTCAAAAAATTGATGATATATACTCACATTTGTGAGAAATAAAGCCAGAATTGCAATATGAACTCATAATTCAGGCTTTCTTTCTCAGAAATGGGTGATATATACTCACAATTGTGAGAAATTAAGCCAGAATTGCAATTTAAACTCATATTTCAGGCTTTCTTTCTCCATAAACTCACAATTGTGAGAAATAAAGCCAGAATTGCAATATAAACTAATAATTCAGGCTTTCTTTCTCAGAAATGGGTGATATATACTCACAATTGTGAGAAATTAAGCCAGAATTGCAATTTAAACTCATTTTTCAGGCTTTCTTTCTCAAAAATGCATGATATATTCTCACAATTGTGAGAAATAAAGCCAGAATTCAATATAAACTCATAATTCAGGCTTTCTTTCTCAGAAATGGATAACATAAACTCACAATTGTGAGAAATAAAGCCAGAATTCAATATTAACTAATAATTCAGGCTTTCTTTCTCAGAAATGGATAACATAAACTCACAATTGTGAGAAATAAAGCCAGAATTGCAATATAAACTAATAATTCAGGCTTTCTTTCTCAAAAATGAATGATATAAACTTACAATTGTGAGCATTAAAGCCAGAATTGCAATATAAACTCATAATTAAGGCTTTCTTTCTCAAAAATGGATAACATAAACTCACAATTGTGAGAAATAAAGCCAGAATTGCAATATAAACTAATAATTCAGGCTTTCTTTCTCAGAAATGAATGATATATACTCACAATTGTCAGAAATAAAGCCAGAATTGCAATATAAACTCATAATTCAGGCTTTTTTTTCTCAGAAATGGGTGATATATACTCACAATTGTGAGAAATTAAGCCAGAATTGCAATTTAAACTCATATTTCAGGCTTTCTTTCTCAAAAATGCATGATATATTCTCACAATTGTGAGAAATAAAGCCAGAATTGCAATATAAACTCACAATTCAGGCTTTCTTTCTCAGAAATGGGTGATATATACTCACAATTGTGAGAAATAAAGCCAGAATTGCAATATAAACTCATAATTCAGGCTTTCTTTCTCAAAAATTAATCATATAAACTTACAATTGTGACAATTAAAGCGAGAATTGCAATATAAACTCATAATTAAGGCTTTCTTTCTCAAAAATGGATGATATAAACTTACAATTGTCAGCATTAAAGCCAGAATTGCAATATAAACTCATAATTAAGGCTTTCTTTCTCAAAAATGGTTGATATAAACTTAAAATTGTGAGCATTAAAGCCAGAATTGCAATATAAACTCATAATTCAGGCTTTCTTTCTCAAAAAAAAATTGATGATATATACTCACATTTGTGAGAAAAAAAAAAAGCCAGAATTGCAATATAAACTCATAATTCAGGCTTTCTTTCTCAAAAAAATTGATGATGTATACTCACATTTGTGAGAAATAAAGCCAGAATTGCAATATGAACTCATAATTCAGGCTTTCTTTCTCAGAAATGGGTGATATATACTCACAATTGTGAGAAATTAAGCCAGAATGGCAATATAAAATCATATTTCAGGCTTTCTTTCTCCATAAACTCACAATTGTGAGAAATAAAGCCAGAATTGCAATATAAACTAATAATTCAGGCTTTCTTTCTCATAAATGTGTGATATATACTCACAATTGTGAGAAATTAAACCAGAATTGCAATTTAAACTCATATGTCAGGCTTTCTTTCTCAAAAATGCATGATATATTCTCACAATTGTGAGAAATAAAGCCAGAATTGCAATATAAACTCACAATTCAGGCTTTCTTTCTCAAAAATGGATAACATGAACTCACAATTGTGAGAAATAAAGCCAGAATTCAATATTAACTCATAATTCAGGCTTTCTTTCTCAGAAATTGGTGATATATACTCACAATTGTGAGAAATAAAGCCAGAATTGCAATATAAACTCATAATTAAGGCTTTCTTTCTCAAAAATGCATAATATATTCTCACAGTTGTGAGAAATAAAGCCATAATTGCAATATAAACTCACAATTCAGGCTATCTTTCTCAGAAATGGGTGATATATACTCACAATTGTGAGAAATAAAGCCAGAATTGCAATATAAACTCATAATTCAGGCTTTCTTTCTCAAAAATTGGTGATATATACTCACAATTGTGAGAAATGAAGCCAGAATTGCAATATGAACTCATAATTCAGGCTTTCTTTCTCAAAAATTAATGATATAAACTTACAATTGTGAGCATTAAAGCGAGAATTGCAATATAAACTCATAATTAAGGCTTTCTTTCTCAAAAATGGATGATATAAACTTAAAATTGTGAGCATTAAAGCCAGAATTGCAATATTAACTCATAATTCAGGCTTTCTTTCTCAGAAATTGGTGATATATACTCACAATTGTGAGAAATGAAGCCAGAATTGCAATATGAACTCATAATTCAGGCTTTCTTTCTCAAAAATGAATGATATAAACTTACAATTGTGAGCATTAAAGCGAGAATTGCAATATAAACTCATAATTCAGGCTTTCTTTCTCAAAAATGGATAACATAAACTCACAATTGTGAGAAATAAAGCCAGAATTGCAATATAAACTCACAATTCAAGCTTTCTTTCTCAGAAATGGATAACATAAACTCACAATTGTGAGAAATAAAGCCAGAATTCAATATTAACTAATAATTCAGGCTTTCTTTCTCAGAAATGGATAACATAAACTCACAATTGTGAGAAATAAAGCCAGAATTGCAATATAAACTAATAATTCAGGCTTTCTTTCTTAAAAATGAATGATATAAACTTACAATTGTGAGCATTAAAGCCAGAATTGCAATATAAACTCACAATTCAAGCTTTCTTTATCAGAAATGGGTGATATATACTCACAGTTGTGAGAAATAAAGCCAGAATTGCAATATAAACTCACAATTCAAGCTTTCTTTCTCAGAAATGGATAACATAAACTCACAATTGTGAGAAATAAAGCCAGAATTCAATATTAACTAATAATTCAGGCTTTCTTTCTCAGAAATGGATAACATAAACTCACAATTGTGAGAAATAAAGCCAGAATTGCAATATAAACTAATAATTCAGGCTTTCTTTCTTAAAAATGAATGATATAAACTTACAATTGTGAGCATTAAAGCCAGAATTGCAATATAAACTCATAATTAAGGCTTTCTTTCTCAAAAATGGATGATATAAACTTAAAATTGTGAGCATTAAAGCCAGAATTGCAATATAAACTCATAATTCAGGCTTTCTTTCTCAAAAAAAAAATTGATGATATATACTCACATTTGTGAGAAAAAAAAAGCCAGAATTGCAATATAAACTCATAATTCAGGCTTTCTTTCTCAAAAAATTGATGATATATACTCACATTTGTGAGAAATAAAGCCAGAATTGCAATATGAACTCATAATTCAGGCTTTCTTTCTCAGAAATGGGTGATATATACTCACAATTGTGAGAAATTAAGCCAGAATTGCAATTTAAACTCATATTTCAGGCTTTCTTTCTCCATAAACTCACAATTGTGAGAAATAAAGCCAGAATTGCAATATAAACTAATAATTCAGGCTTTCTTTCTCAGAAATGGGTGATATATACTCACAATTGTGAGAAATTAAGCCAGAATTGCAATTTAAACTCATTTTTCAGGCTTTCTTTCTCAAAAATGCATGATATATTCTCACAATTGTGAGAAATAAAGCCAGAATTCAATATAAACTCATAATTCAGGCTTTCTTTCTCAGAAATGGATAACATAAACTCACAATTGTGAGAAATAAAGCCAGAATTCAATATTAACTAATAATTCAGGCTTTCTTTCTCAGAAATGGATAACATAAACTCACAATTGTGAGAAATAAAGCCAGAATTGCAATATAAACTAATAATTCAGGCTTTCTTTCTCAAAAATGAATGATATAAACTTACAATTGTGAGCATTAAAGCCAGAATTGCAATATAAACTCATAATTAAGGCTTTCTTTCTCAAAAATGGATAACATAAACTCACAATTGTGAGAAATAAAGCCAGAATTGCAATATAAACTAATAATTCAGGCTTTCTTTCTCAGAAATGAATGATATATACTCACAATTGTCAGAAATAAAGCCAGAATTGCAATATAAACTCATAATTCAGGCTTTTTTTTCTCAGAAATGGGTGATATATACTCACAATTGTGAGAAATTAAGCCAGAATTGCAATTTAAACTCATATTTCAGGCTTTCTTTCTCAAAAATGGATTATATAAACTTAAAATTGTGAGCATTAAAGCCAGAATTGCAATATAAACTCATAATTCAGGCTTTCTTTCTCAAAAAAAAAATTATGATATATACTCACATTTGTGAGAAATAAAGCCAGAATTGCAATATGAACTCATAATTCAGGCTTTCTTTCTCAGAAATGGGTGATATATACTCACAATTGTGAGAAATTAAGCCAGAATGGCAATATAAACTCATAATTCAGGCTTTCTTTCTCAGAAATGGGTGATATATACTCACAATTGTGAGAAATTAAGCCAGAATTGCAATTTAAACTCATATTTCAGGCTTTCTTTCTCCATAAACTCACAATTGTGAGAAATAAAGCCAGAATTGCAATATAAACTAATAATTCAGGCTTTCTTTCTCAGAAATGGGTGATATATACTCACAATTGTGAGAAATTAAGCCAGAATTGCAATTTAATCTCATATTTCAGGCTTTCTTTCTCCATAAACTCACAATTGTGAGAAATAAAGCCAGAATTGCAATATAAACTAATAATTCAGGCTTTCTTTCTCAGAAATGGGTGATATATACTCACAATTGTGAGAAATTAAGCCAGAATTGCAATTTAAACTCATTTTTCAGGCTTTCTTTCTCAAAAATGCATGATATATTCTCACAATTGTGAGAAATAAAGCCAGAATTCAATATAAACTCATAATTCAGGCTTTCTTTCTCAGAAATGGATAACATAAACTCACAATTGTGAGAAATAAAGCCAGAATTCAATATTAACTAATAATTCAGGCTTTCTTTCTCAGAAATGGATAACATAAACTCACAATTGTGAGAAATAAAGCCAGAATTGCAATATAAACTAATAATTCAGGCTTTCTTTCTCAAAAATGAATGATATAAACTTACAATTGTGAGCATTAAAGCCAGAATTGCAATATAAACTCATAATTAAGGCTTTCTTTCTCAAAAATGGATAACATAAACTCACAATTGTGAGAAATAAAGCCAGAATTGCAATATAAACTAATAATTCAGGCTTTCTTTCTCAGAAATGAATGATATATACTCACAATTGTCAGAAATAAAGCCAGAATTGCAATATAAACTCATAATTCAGGCTTTTTTTTCTCAGAAATGGGTGATATATACTCACAATTGTGAGAAATTAAGCCAGAATTGCAATTTAAACTCATATTTCAGGCTTTCTTTCTCAAAAATGCATGATATATTCTCACAATTGTGAGAAATAAAGCCAGAATTGCAATATAAACTCACAATTCAGGCTTTCTTTCTCAGAAATGGGTGATATATACTCACAATTGTGAGAAATAAAGCCAGAATTGCAATATAAACTCATAATTCAGGCTTTCTTTCTCAAAAATTAATCATATAAACTTACAATTGTGACAATTAAAGCGAGAATTGCAATATAAACTCATAATTAAGGCTTTCTTTCTCAAAAATGGATGATATAAACTTACAATTGTCAGCATTAAAGCCAGAATTGCAATATAAACTCATAATTAAGGCTTTCTTTCTCAAAAATGGTTGATATAAACTTAAAATTGTGAGCATTAAAGCCAGAATTGCAATATAAACTCATAATTCAGGCTTTCTTTCTCAAAAAAAAATTGATGATATATACTCACATTTGTGAGAAAAAAAAAAAGCCAGAATTGCAATATAAACTCATAATTCAGGCTTTCTTTCTCAAAAAAATTGATGATGTATACTCACATTTGTGAGAAATAAAGCCAGAATTGCAATATGAACTCATAATTCAGGCTTTCTTTCTCAGAAATGGGTGATATATACTCACAATTGTGAGAAATTAAGCCAGAATGGCAATATAAAATCATATTTCAGGCTTTCTTTCTCCATAAACTCACAATTGTGAGAAATAAAGCCAGAATTGCAATATAAACTAATAATTCAGGCTTTCTTTCTCATAAATGTGTGATATATACTCACAATTGTGAGAAATTAAACCAGAATTGCAATTTAAACTCATATGTCAGGCTTTCTTTCTCAAAAATGCATGATATATTCTCACAATTGTGAGAAATAAAGCCAGAATTGCAATATAAACTCACAATTCAGGCTTTCTTTCTCAAAAATGGGTAACATGAACTCACAATTGTGAGAAATAAAGCCAGAATTCAATATTAACTCATAATTCAGGCTTTCTTTCTCAGAAATTGGTGATATATACTCACAATTGTGAGAAATAAAGCCAGAATTGCAATATAAACTCATAATTAAGGCTTTCTTTCTCAAAAATGCATAATATATTCTCACAGTTGTGAGAAATAAAGCCAGAATTGCAATATGAACTCATAATTCAGGCTTTCTTTCTCAGAAATGGGTGATATATACTCACAATTGTGAGAAATTAAGCCAGAATTGCAATTTATACTCATATTTCAGGCTTTCTTTCTCCATAAACTCACAATTGTGAGAAATAAAGCCAGAATTGCAATATAAACTAATAATTCAGGCTTTCTTTCTCAGAAATGAGTGATATATACTCACAATTGTGAGAAATTAAGCCAGAATTGCAATTTAAACTCATATTTCAGGGTTTCTTTCTCAAAAATGCATGATATATTCTCACAATTGTGAGAAATAAAGCCAGAATTCAATATAAACTCATAATTCAGGCTTTCTTTCTCAGAAATGGATAACATAAACTCACAATTGTGAGAAATAAAGTCAGAATTCAATATTAACTAATAATTCAGGCTTTCTTTCTCAGAAATGGATAACACAAAACCCACAATTGTGAGAAATAAAGCCAGAATTGCAATATAAACTAATAATTCAGGCTTTCTTTCTCAAAAATGAATGATATAAACTTACAATTGTGAGCATTAAAGCCAGAATTGCAATATAAACTCATAATTAAGGCTTTCTTTCTCAAAAATGGATGATATAAACTTAAAATTGTGAGCATTAAAGCCAGAATTGCAATATAAACTCATATTTCAGGCTTTCTTTCTCAAAAAAAAAATTGATGATATATACTCACATTTGTGAGAAAAAAAAAAGCCAGAATTGCAATATAAACTCATAATTCAGGCTTTCTTTTTAAAAAAATTGATGATATATACTCACATTTGTGAGAAATAAAGCCAGAATTGCAATATGAACTCATAATTCAGGCTTTCTTTCTCAGAAATGGGTGATATATACTCACAATTGTGAGAAATTAAGCCAGAATTGCAATTTAAACTCATATTTCAGGCTTTCTTTCTCAAAAATGCATGATATATTCTCACAATTGTGAGAAATAAAGCCAGAATTCAATATAAACTCATAATTCAGGCTTTCTTTCTCAGAAATGGATAACATAAACTCACAATTGTGAGAAATAAAGCCAGAATTCAATATTAACTAATAATTCAGGCTTTCTTTCTCAGAAATGGATAACATAAACTCACAATTGTGAGAAATAAAGCCAGAATTGCAATATAAACTAATAATTCAGGCTTTCTTTCTCAAAAATGAATGATATAAACTTACAATTGTGAGCATTAAAGCCAGAATTGCAATATAAACTCATAATTAAGGCTTTCTTTCTCAAAAATGGATGATATAAACTTAAAATTGTGAGCATTAAAGCCAGAATTGCAATATAAACTCATAATTCAGGCTTTCTTTCTCAAAAAAAAAATTGATGATATATACTCACATTTGTGAGAAAAAAAAAGCCAGAATTGCAATATAAACTTATAATTCAGGCTTTCTTTCTCAAAAAATTGATGATATATACTCACATTTGTGAGAAATAAAGCCAGAATTGCAATATGAACTCATAATTCAGGCTTTCTTTCTCAGAAATGGGTGATATATACTCACAATTGTGAGAAATTAAGCCAGAATTGCAATTTAAACTCATATTTCAGGCTTTCTTTCTCCATAAACTCACAATTGTGAGAAATAAAGCCAGAATTGCAATATAAACTAATAATTCAGGCTTTCTTTCTCAGAAATGGGTGATATATACTCACAATTGTGAGAAATTAAGCCAGAATTGCAATTTAAACTCATTTTTCAGGCTTTCTTTCTCAAAAATGCATGATATATTCTCACAATTGTGAGAAATAAAGCCAGAATTCAATATAAACTCATAATTCAGGCTTTCTTTCTCAGAAATGGATAACATAAACTCACAATTGTGAGAAATAAAGCCAGAATTCAATATTAACTAATAATTCAGGCTTTCTTTCTCAGAAATGGATAACATAAACTCACAATTGTGAGAAATAAAGCCAGAATTGCAATATAAACTAATAATTCAGGCTTTCTTTCTCAAAAATGAATGATATAAACTTACAATTGTGAGCATTAAAGCCAGAATTGCAATATAAACTCATAATTAAGGCTTTCTTTCTCAAAAATGGATAACATAAACTCACAATTGTGAGAAATAAAGCCAGAATTGCAATATAAACTAATAATTCAGGCTTTCTTTCTCAGAAATGAATGATATATACTCACAATTGTCAGAAATAAAGCCAGAATTGCAATATAAACTCATAATTCAGGCTTTTTTTTCTCAGAAATGGGTGATATATACTCACAATTGTGAGAAATTAAGCCAGAATTGCAATTTAAACTCATATTTCAGGCTTTCTTTCTCAAAAATGGATTATATAAACTTAAAATTGTGAGCATTAAAGCCAGAATTGCAATATAAACTCATAATTCAGGCTTTCTTTCTCAAAAAAAAAATTATGATATATACTCACATTTGTGAGAAATAAAGCCAGAATTGCAATATGAACTCATAATTCAGGCTTTCTTTCTCAGAAATGGGTGATATATACTCACAATTGTGAGAAATTAAGCCAGAATGGCAATATAAACTCATAATTCAGGCTTTCTTTCTCAGAAATGGGTGATATATACTCACAATTGTGAGAAATTAAGCCAGAATTGCAATTTAAACTCATATTTCAGGCTTTCTTTCTCCATAAACTCACAATTGTGAGAAATAAAGCCAGAATTGCAATATAAACTAATAATTCAGGCTTTCTTTCTCAGAAATGGGTGATATATACTCACAATTGTGAGAAATTAAGCCAGAATTGCAATTTAAACTCATATTTCAGGCTTTCTTTCTCAAAAATGCATGATATATTCTCACAATTGTGAGAAATAAAGCCAGAATTGCAATATAAACTCACAATTCAGGCTTTCTTTCTCAGAAATGGGTGATATATACTCACAATTGTGAGAAATAAAGCCAGAATTGCAATATAAACTCATAATTCAGGCTTTCTTTCTCAAAAATTAATCATATAAACTTACAATTGTGACAATTAAAGCGAGAATTGCAATATAAACTCATAATTAAGGCTTTCTTTCTCAAAAATGGATGATATAAACTTACAATTGTCAGCATTAAAGCCAGAATTGCAATATAAACTCATAATTAAGGCTTTCTTTCTCAAAAATGGTTGATATAAACTTAAAATTGTGAGCATTAAAGCCAGAATTGCAATATAAACTCATAATTCAGGCTTTCTTTCTCAAAAAAAAATTGATGATATATACTCACATTTGTGAGAAAAAAAAAAGCCAGAATTGCAATATAAACTCATAATTCAGGCTTTCTTTCTCAAAAAATTGATGATGTATACTCACATTTGTGAGAAATAAAGCCAGAATTGCAATATGAACTCATAATTCAGGCTTTCTTTCTCAGAAATGGGTGATATATACTCACAATTGTGAGAAATTAAGCCAGAATGGCAATATAAAATCATATTTCAGGCTTTCTTTCTCCATAAACTCACAATTGTGAGAAATAAAGCCAGAATTGCAATATAAACTAATAATTCAGGCTTTCTTTCTCATAAATGTGTGATATATACTCACAATTGTGAGAAATTAAACCAGAATTGCAATTTAAACTCATATGTCAGGCTTTCTTTCTCAAAAATGCATGATATATTCTCACAATTGTGAGAAATAAAGCCAGAATTGCAATATAAACTCACAATTCAGGCTTTCTTTCTCAAAAATGGATAACATGAACTCACAATTGTGAGAAATAAAGCCAGAATTGCAATATAAACTCATAATTAAGGCTTTCTTTCTCAAAAATGCATAATATATTCTCACAGTTGTGAGAAATAAAGCCATAATTGCAATATAAACTCACAATTCAGGCTATCTTTCTCAGAAATGGGTGATATATACTCACAATTGTGAGAAATAAAGCCAGAATTGCAATATAAACTCATAATTCAGGCTTTCTTTCTCAAAAATTGGTGATATATACTCACAATTGTGAGAAATGAAGCCAGAATTGCAATATGAACTCATAATTCAGGCTTTCTTTCTCAAAAATTAATGATATAAACTTACAATTGTGAGCATTAAAGCGAGAATTGCAATATAAACTCATAATTAAGGCTTTCTTTCTCAAAAATGGATGATATAAACTTAAAATTGTGAGCATTAAAGCCAGAATTGCAATATAAACTCATAATTCAGGCTTTCTTTCTCAAAAAAAAATTGATGATATATACTCACATTTGTGAGAAAAAAAAAAGCCAGAATTGCAATATAAACTCATAATTCAGGCTTTCTTTCTCAAAAAATTGATGATATATACTCACATTTGTGAGAAATAAAGCCAGAATTGCAATATGAACTCATAATTCAGGCTTTCTTTCTCAGAAATGGGTGATATATACTCACAATTGTGAGAAATTAAGCCAGAATTGCAATTTATACTCATATTTCAGGCTTTCTTTCTCCATAAACTCACAATTGTGAGAAATAAAGCCAGAATTGCAATATAAACTAATAATTCAGGCTTTCTTTCTCAGAAATGAGTGATATATACTCACAATTGTGAGAAATTAAGCCAGAATTGCAATTTAAAATCATATTTCAGGGTTTCTTTCTCAAAAATGCATGATATATTCTCACAATTGTGAGAAATAAAGCCAGAATTCAATATAAACTCATAATTCAGGCTTTCTTTCTCAGAAATGGATAACATAAACTCACAATTGTGAGAAATAAAGTCAGAATTCAATATTAACTAATAATTCAGGCTTTCTTTCTCAGAAATGGATAACACAAAACCCACAATTGTGAGAAATAAAGCCAGAATTGCAATATAAACTAATAATTCAGGCTTTCTTTCTCAAAAATGAATGATATAAACTTACAATTGTGAGCATTAAAGCCAGAATTGCAATATAAACTCATAATTAAGGCTTTCTTTCTCAAAAATGGATGATATAAACTTAAAATTGTGAGCATTAAAGCCAGAATTGCAATATAAACTCATATTTCAGGCTTTCTTTCTCAAAAAAAAAATTGATGATATATACTCACATTTGTGAGAAAAAAAAAAGCCAGAATTGCAATATAAACTCATAATTCAGGCTTTCTTTTTAAAAAAATTGATGATATATACTCACATTTGTGAGAAATAAAGCCAGAATTGCAATATGAACTCATAATTCAGGCTTTCTTTCTCAGAAATGGGTGATATATACTCACAATTGTGAGAAATTAAGCCAGAATTGCAATTTAAACTCATATTTCAGGCTTTCTTTCTCAAAAATGCATGATATATTCTCACAATTTTGAGAAATAAAGCCAGAATTCAATATAAACTCATAATTCAGGCTTTCTTTCTCAGAAATGGATAACATAAACTCACAATTGTGAGAAATAAAGCCAGAATTCAATATTAACTAATAATTCAGGCTTTCTTTCTCAGAAATGGATAACATAAACTCACAATTGTGAGAAATAAAGCCAGAATTGCAATATAAACTAATAATTCAGGCTTTCTTTCTTAAAAATGAATGATATAAACTTACAATTGTGAGCATTAAAGCCAGAATTGCAATATAAACTCATAATTAAGGCTTTCTTTCTCAAAAATGGATGATATAAACTTAAAATTGTGAGCATTAAAGCCAGAATTGCAATATAAACTCATAATTCAGGCTTTCTTTCTCAAAAAAAAAAATTGATGATATATACTCACATTTGTGAGAAAAAAAAAGCCAGAATTGCAATATAAACTCATAATTCAGGCTTTCTTTCTCAAAAAATTGATGATATATACTCACATTTGTGAGAAATAAAGCCAGAATTGCAATATGAACTCATAATTCAGGCTTTCTTTCTCAGAAATGGGTGATATATACTCACAATTGTGAGAAATTAAGCCAGAATTGCAATTTAAACTCATATTTCAGGCTTTCTTTCTCCATAAACTCACAATTGTGAGAAATAAAGCCAGAATTGCAATATAAACTAATAATTCAGGCTTTCTTTCTCAGAAATGGGTGATATATACTCACAATTGTGAGAAATTAAGCCAGAATTGCAATTTAAACTCATTTTTCAGGCTTTCTTTCTCAAAAATGCATGATATATTCTCACAATTGTGAGAAATAAAGCCAGAATTCAATATAAACTCATAATTCAGGCTTTCTTTCTCAGAAATGGATAACATAAACTCACAATTGTGAGAAATAAAGCCAGAATTCAATATTAACTAATAATTCAGGCTTTCTTTCTCAGAAATGGATAACATAAACTCACAATTGTGAGAAATAAAGCCAGAATTGCAATATAAACTAATAATTCAGGCTTTCTTTCTCAAAAATGAATGATATAAACTTACAATTGTGAGCATTAAAGCCAGAATTGCAATATAAACTCATAATTAAGGCTTTCTTTCTCAAAAATGGATAACATAAACTCACAATTGTGAGAAATAAAGCCAGAATTGCAATATAAACTAATAATTCAGGCTTTCTTTCTCAGAAATGAATGATATATACTCACAATTGTCAGAAATAAAGCCAGAATTGCAATATAAACTCATAATTCAGGCTTTTTTTTCTCAGAAATGGGTGATATATACTCACAATTGTGAGAAATTAAGCCAGAATTGCAATTTAAACTCATATTTCAGGCTTTCTTTCTCAAAAATGGATTATATAAACTTAAAATTGTGAGCATTAAAGCCAGAATTGCAATATAAACTCATAATTCAGGCTTTCTTTCTCAAAAAAAAAATTATGATATATACTCACATTTGTGAGAAATAAAGCCAGAATTGCAATATGAACTCATAATTCAGGCTTTCTTTCTCAGAAATGGGTGATATATACTCACAATTGTGAGAAATTAAGCCAGAATGGCAATATAAACTCATAATTCAGGCTTTCTTTCTCAGAAATGGGTGATATATACTCACAATTGTGAGAAATTAAGCCAGAATTGCAATTTAAACTCATATTTCAGGCTTTCTTTCTCCATAAACTCACAATTGTGAGAAATAAAGCCAGAATTGCAATATAAACTAATAATTCAGGCTTTCTTTCTCAGAAATGGGTGATATATACTCACAATTGTGAGAAATTAAGCCAGAATTGCAATTTAAACTCATATTTCAGGCTTTCTTTCTCAAAAATGCATGATATATTCTCACAATTGTGAGAAATAAAGCCAGAATTGCAATATAAACTCACAATTCAGGCTTTCTTTCTCAGAAATGGGTGATATATACTCACAATTGTGAGAAATAAAGCCAGAATTGCAATATAAACTCATAATTCAGGCTTTCTTTCTCAAAAATTAATCATATAAACTTACAATTGTGACAATTAAAGCGAGAATTGCAATATAAACTCATAATTAAGGCTTTCTTTCTCAAAAATGGATGATATAAACTTACAATTGTCAGCATTAAAGCCAGAATTGCAATATAAACTCATAATTAAGGCTTTCTTTCTCAAAAATGGTTGATATAAACTTAAAATTGTGAGCATTAAAGCCAGAATTGCAATATAAACTCATAATTCAGGCTTTCTTTCTCAAAAAAAAATTGATGATATATACTCACATTTGTGAGAAAAAAAAAAGCCAGAATTGCAATATAAACTCATAATTCAGGCTTTCTTTCTCAAAAAATTGATGATGTATACTCACATTTGTGAGAAATAAAGCCAGAATTGCAATATGAACTCATAATTCAGGCTTTCTTTCTCAGAAATGGGTGATATATACTCACAATTGTGAGAAATTAAGCCAGAATGGCAATATAAAATCATATTTCAGGCTTTCTTTCTCCATAAACTCACAATTGTGAGAAATAAAGCCAGAATTGCAATATAAACTAATAATTCAGGCTTTCTTTCTCATAAATGTGTGATATATACTCACAATTGTGAGAAATTAAACCAGAATTGCAATTTAAACTCATATGTCAGGCTTTCTTTCTCAAAAATGCATGATATATTCTCACAATTGTGAGAAATAAAGCCAGAATTGCAATATAAACTCACAATTCAGGCTTTCTTTCTCAAAAATGGATAACATGAACTCACAATTGTGAGAAATAAAGCCAGAATTGCAATATAAACTCATAATTAAGGCTTTCTTTCTCAAAAATGCATAATATATTCTCACAGTTGTGAGAAATAAAGCCATAATTGCAATATAAACTCACAATTCAGGCTATCTTTCTCAGAAATGGGTGATATATACTCACAATTGTGAGAAATAAAGCCAGAATTGCAATATAAACTCATAATTCAGGCTTTCTTTCTCAAAAATTGGTGATATATACTCACAATTGTGAGAAATGAAGCCAGAATTGCAATATGAACTCATAATTCAGGCTTTCTTTCTCAAAAATTAATGATATAAACTTACAATTGTGAGCATTAAAGCGAGAATTGCAATATAAACTCATAATTAAGGCTTTCTTTCTCAAAAATGGATGATATAAACTTAAAATTGTGAGCATTAAAGCCAGAATTGCAATATAAACTCATAATTCAGGCTTTCTTTCTCAAAAAAAAATTGATGATATATACTCACATTTGTGAGAAAAAAAAAAGCCAGAATTGCAATATAAACTCATAATTCAGGCTTTCTTTCTCAAAAAATTGATGATATATACTCACATTTGTGAGAAATAAAGCCAGAATTGCAATATGAACTCATAATTCAGGCTTTCTTTCTCAGAAATGGGTGATATATACTCACAATTGTGAGAAATTAAGCCAGAATTGCAATTTATACTCATATTTCAGGCTTTCTTTCTCCATAAACTCACAATTGTGAGAAATAAAGCCAGAATTGCAATATAAACTAATAATTCAGGCTTTCTTTCTCAGAAATGAGTGATATATACTCACAATTGTGAGAAATTAAGCCAGAATTGCAATTTAAAATCATATTTCAGGGTTTCTTTCTCAAAAATGCATGATATATTCTCACAATTGTGAGAAATAAAGCCAGAATTCAATATAAACTCATAATTCAGGCTTTCTTTCTCAGAAATGGATAACATAAACTCACAATTGTGAGAAATAAAGTCAGAATTCAATATTAACTAATAATTCAGGCTTTCTTTCTCAGAAATGGATAACACAAAACCCACAATTGTGAGAAATAAAGCCAGAATTGCAATATAAACTAATAATTCAGGCTTTCTTTCTCAAAAATGAATGATATAAACTTACAATTGTGAGCATTAAAGCCAGAATTGCAATATAAACTCATAATTAAGGCTTTCTTTCTCAAAAATGGATGATATAAACTTAAAATTGTGAGCATTAAAGCCAGAATTGCAATATAAACTCATATTTCAGGCTTTCTTTCTCAAAAAAAAAATTGATGATATATACTCACATTTGTGAGAAAAAAAAAAGCCAGAATTGCAATATAAACTCATAATTCAGGCTTTCTTTTTAAAAAAATTGATGATATATACTCACATTTGTGAGAAATAAAGCCAGAATTGCAATATGAACTCATAATTCAGGCTTTCTTTCTCAGAAATGGGTGATATATACTCACAATTGTGAGAAATTAAGCCAGAATTGCAATTTAAACTCATATTTCAGGCTTTCTTTCTCAAAAATGCATGATATATTCTCACAATTTTGAGAAATAAAGCCAGAATTCAATATAAACTCATAATTCAGGCTTTCTTTCTCAGAAATGGATAACATAAACTCACAATTGTGAGAAATAAAGCCAGAATTCAATATTAACTAATAATTCAGGCTTTCTTTCTCAGAAATGGATAACATAAACTCACAATTGTGAGAAATAAAGCCAGAATTGCAATATAAACTAATAATTCAGGCTTTCTTTCTTAAAAATGAATGATATAAACTTACAATTGTGAGCATTAAAGCCAGAATTGCAATATAAACTCATAATTAAGGCTTTCTTTCTCAAAAATGGATGATATAAACTTAAAATTGTGAGCATTAAAGCCAGAATTGCAATATAAACTCATAATTCAGGCTTTCTTTCTCAAAAAAAAAAATTGATGATATATACTCACATTTGTGAGAAAAAAAAAGCCAGAATTGCAATATAAACTCATAATTCAGGCTTTCTTTCTCAAAAAATTGATGATATATACTCACATTTGTGAGAAATAAAGCCAGAATTGCAATATGAACTCATAATTCAGGCTTTCTTTCTCAGAAATGGGTGATATATACTCACAATTGTGAGAAATTAAGCCAGAATTGCAATTTAAACTCATATTTCAGGCTTTCTTTCTCCATAAACTCACAATTGTGAGAAATAAAGCCAGAATTGCAATATAAACTAATAATTCAGGCTTTCTTTCTCAGAAATGGGTGATATATACTCACAATTGTGAGAAATTAAGCCAGAATTGCAATTTAAACTCATTTTTCAGGCTTTCTTTCTCAAAAATGCATGATATATTCTCACAATTGTGAGAAATAAAGCCAGAATTCAATATAAACTCATAATTCAGGCTTTCTTTCTCAGAAATGGATAACATAAACTCACAATTGTGAGAAATAAAGCCAGAATTCAATATTAACTAATAATTCAGGCTTTCTTTCTCAGAAATGGATAACATAAACTCACAATTGTGAGAAATAAAGCCAGAATTGCAATATAAACTAATAATTCAGGCTTTCTTTCTCAAAAATGAATGATATAAACTTACAATTGTGAGCATTAAAGCCAGAATTGCAATATAAACTCATAATTAAGGCTTTCTTTCTCAAAAATGGATAACATAAACTCACAATTGTGAGAAATAAAGCCAGAATTGCAATATAAACTAATAATTCAGGCTTTCTTTCTCAGAAATGAATGATATATACTCACAATTGTCAGAAATAAAGCCAGAATTGCAATATAAACTCATAATTCAGGCTTTTTTTTCTCAGAAATGGGTGATATATACTCACAGTTGTGAGAAATTAAGCCAGAATTGCAATTTAAACTCATATTTCAGGCTTTCTTTCTCAAAAATGGATTATATAAACTTAAAATTGTGAGCATTAAAGCCAGAATTGCAATATAAACTCATAATTCAGGCTTTCTTTCTCAAAAAAAAAATTATGATATATACTCACATTTGTGAGAAATAAAGCCAGAATTGCAATATGAACTCATAATTCAGGCTTTCTTTCTCAGAAATGGGTGATATATACTCACAATTGTGAGAAATTAAGCCAGAATGGCAATATAAACTCATAATTCAGGCTTTCTTTCTCAGAAATGGGTGATATATACTCACAATTGTGAGAAATTAAGCCAGAATTGCAATTTAAACTCATATTTCAGGCTTTCTTTCTCCATAAACTCACAATTGTGAGAAATAAAGCCAGAATTGCAATATAAACTAATAATTCAGGCTTTCTTTCTCAGAAATGGGTGATATATACTCACAATTGTGAGAAATTAAGCCAGAATTGCAATTTAAACTCATATTTCAGGCTTTCTTTCTCAAAAATGCATGATATATTCTCACAATTGTGAGAAATAAAGCCAGAATTGCAATATAAACTCACAATTCAGGCTTTCTTTCTCAGAAATGGGTGATATATACTCACAATTGTGAGAAATAAAGCCAGAATTGCAATATAAACTCATAATTCAGGCTTTCTTTCTCAAAAATTAATCATATAAACTTACAATTGTGACAATTAAAGCGAGAATTGCAATATAAACTCATAATTAAGGCTTTCTTTCTCAAAAATGGATGATATAAACTTACAATTGTCAGCATTAAAGCCAGAATTGCAATATAAACTCATAATTAAGGCTTTCTTTCTCAAAAATGGTTGATATAAACTTAAAATTGTGAGCATTAAAGCCAGAATTGCAATATAAACTCATAATTCAGGCTTTCTTTCTCAAAAAAAAATTGATGATATATACTCACATTTGTGAGAAAAAAAAAAAGCCAGAATTGCAATATAAACTCATAATTCAGGCTTTCTTTCTCAAAAAATTGATGATGTATACTCACATTTGTGAGAAATAAAGCCAGAATTGCAATATGAACTCATAATTCAGGCTTTCTTTCTCAGAAATGGGTGATATATACTCACAATTGTGAGAAATTAAGCCAGAATGGCAATATAAAATCATATTTCAGGCTTTCTTTCTCCATAAACTCACAATTGTGAGAAATAAAGCCAGAATTGCAATATAAACTAATAATTCAGGCTTTCTTTCTCATAAATGTGTGATATATACTCACAATTGTGAGAAATTAAACCAGAATTGCAATTTAAACTCATATGTCAGGCTTTCTTTCTCAAAAATGCATGATATATTCTCACAATTGTGAGAAATAAAGCCAGAATTGCAATATAAACTCACAATTCAGGCTTTCTTTCTCAAAAATGGATAACATGAACTCACAATTGTGAGAAATAAAGCCAGAATTCAATATTAACTCATAATTCAGGCTTTCTTTCTCAGAAATTGGTGATATATACTCACAATTGTGAGAAATAAAGCCAGAATTGCAATATAAACTCATAATTAAGGCTTTCTTTCTCAAAAATGCATAATATATTCTCACAGTTGTGAGAAATAAAGCCATAATTGCAATATAAACTCACAATTCAGGCTATCTTTCTCAGAAATGGGTGATATATACTCACAATTGTGAGAAATAAAGCCAGAATTGCAATATAAACTCATAATTCAGGCTTTCTTTCTCAAAAATTGGTGATATATACTCACAATTGTGAGAAATGAAGCCAGAATTGCAATATGAACTCATAATTCAGGCTTTCTTTCTCAAAAATTAATGATATAAACTTACAATTGTGAGCATTAAAGCGAGAATTGCAATATAAACTCATAATTAAGGCTTTCTTTCTCAAAAATGGATGATATAAACTTAAAATTGTGAGCATTAAAGCCAGAATTGCAATATTAACTCATAATTCAGGCTTTCTTTCTCAGAAATTGGTGATATATACTCACAATTGTGAGAAATGAAGCCAGAATTGCAATATGAACTCATAATTCAGGCTTTCTTTCTCAAAAATGAATGATATAAACTTACAATTGTGAGCATTAAAGCGAGAATTGCAATATAAACTCATAATTCAGGCTTTCTTTCTCAAAAATGGATAACATAAACTCACAATTGTGAGAAATAAAGCCAGAATTGCAATATAAACTCACAATTCAAGCTTTCTTTATCAGAAATGGGTGATATATACTCACAGTTGTGAGAAATAAAGCCAGAATTGCAATATAAACTCACAATTCAAGCTTTCTTTCTCAGAAATGGATAACATAAACTCACAATTGTGAGAAATAAAGCCAGAATTCAATATTAACTAATAATTCAGGCTTTCTTTCTCAGAAATGGATAACATAAACTCACAATTCAAGTCAAGTCAAGTCAAGTCACCTTTATTTATATAGCGCCTTTTACAATACAGATTGTGTCAAAGCAACTGCACAGTATTTAAACAGCACAATAGTGTGTAAGTAACGCATTATTGTAACAATCAATTTTCAGTTAAAAGCAGTTCATCAATGAATTCAGTGATATCATCGTCAGTTCAAATAGTGTACGATATCGCTGGAAAGCGAGAAATAAAGCCAGAAATAAAGCCAGAATTGCAATATAAACTAATAATTCAGGCTTTCTTTCTTAAAAATGAATGATATAAACTTACAATTGTGAGCATTAAAGCCAGAATTGCAATATAAACTCATAATTAAGGCTTTCTTTCTCAAAAATGGATGATATAAACTTAAAATTGTGAGCATTAAAGCCAGAATTGCAATATAAACTCATAATTCAGGCTTTCTTTCTCAAAAAAAAAATTGATGATATATACTCACATTTGTGAGAAAAAAAAAGCCAGAATTGCAATATAAACTCATAATTCAGGCTTTCTTTCTCAAAAAATTGATGATATATACTCACATTTGTGAGAAATAAAGCCAGAATTGCAATATGAACTCATAATTCAGGCTTTCTTTCTCAGAAATGGGTGATATATACTCACAATTGTGAGAAATTAAGCCAGAATTGCAATTTAAACTCATATTTCAGGCTTTCTTTCTCCATAAACTCACAATTGTGAGAAATAAAGCCAGAATTGCAATATAAACTAATAATTCAGGCTTTCTTTCTCAGAAATGGGTGATATATACTCACAATTGTGAGAAATTAAGCCAGAATTGCAATTTAAACTCATTTTTCAGGCTTTCTTTCTCAAAAATGCATGATATATTCTCACAATTGTGAGAAATAAAGCCAGAATTCAATATAAACTCATAATTCAGGCTTTCTTTCTCAGAAATGGATAACATAAACTCACAATTGTGAGAAATAAAGCCAGAATTCAATATTAACTAATAATTCAGGCTTTCTTTCTCAGAAATGGATAACATAAACTCACAATTGTGAGAAATAAAGCCAGAATTGCAATATAAACTAATAATTCAGGCTTTCTTTCTCAAAAATGAATGATATAAACTTACAATTGTGAGCATTAAAGCCAGAATTGCAATATAAACTCATAATTAAGGCTTTCTTTCTCAAAAATGGATGATATAAACTTAAAATTGTGAGCATTAAAGCCAGAATTGCAATATAAACTCATAATTCAGGCTTTCTTTCTCAAAAAAAAAATTGATGATATATACTCACATTTGTGAGAAAAAAAAAGCCAGAATTGCAATATAAACTCATAATTCAGGCTTTCTTTCTCAAAAAATTGATGATATATACTCACATTTGTGAGAAATAAAGCCAGAATTGCAATATGAACTCATAATTCAGGCTTTCTTTCTCAGAAATGGGTGATATATACTCACAATTGTGAGAAATTAAGCCAGAATTGCAATTTAAACTCATATTTCAGGCTTTCTTTCTCCATAAACTCACAATTGTGAGAAATAAAGCCAGAATTGCAATATAAACTAATAATTCAGGCTTTCTTTCTCAGAAATGGGTGATATATACTCACAATTGTGAGAAATTAAGCCAGAATTGCAATTTAAACTCATTTTTCAGGCTTTCTTTCTCAAAAATGCATGATATATTCTCACAATTGTGAGAAATAAAGCCAGAATTCAATATAAACTCATAATTCAGGCTTTCTTTCTCAGAAATGGATAACATAAACTCACAATTGTGAGAAATAAAGCCAGAATTCAATATTAACTAATAATTCAGGCTTTCTTTCTCAGAAATGGATAACATAAACTCACAATTGTGAGAAATAAAGCCAGAATTGCAATATAAACTAATAATTCAGGCTTTCTTTCTCAAAAATGAATGATATAAACTTACAATTGTGAGCATTAAAGCCAGAATTGCAATATAAACTCATAATTAAGGCTTTCTTTCTCAAAAATGGATAACATAAACTCACAATTGTGAGAAATAAAGCCAGAATTGCAATATAAACTAATAATTCAGGCTTTCTTTCTCAGAAATGAATGATATATACTCACAATTGTCAGAAATAAAGCCAGAATTGCAATATAAACTCATAATTCAGGCTTTTTTTTCTCAGAAATGGGTGATATATACTCACAATTGTGAGAAATTAAGCCAGAATTGCAATTTAAACTCATATTTCAGGCTTTCTTTCTCAAAAATGCATGATATATTCTCACAATTGTGAGAAATAAAGCCAGAATTGCAATATAAACTCACAATTCAGGCTTTCTTTCTCAGAAATGGGTGATATATACTCACAATTGTGAGAAATAAAGCCAGAATTGCAATATAAACTCATAATTCAGGCTTTCTTTCTCAAAAATTAATCATATAAACTTACAATTGTGACAATTAAAGCGAGAATTGCAATATAAACTCATAATTAAGGCTTTCTTTCTCAAAAATGGATGATATAAACTTACAATTGTCAGCATTAAAGCCAGAATTGCAATATAAACTCATAATTAAGGCTTTCTTTCTCAAAAATGGTTGATATAAACTTAAAATTGTGAGCATTAAAGCCAGAATTGCAATATAAACTCATAATTCAGGCTTTCTTTCTCAAAAAAAAATTGATGATATATACTCACATTTGTGAGAAAAAAAAAAAGCCAGAATTGCAATATAAACTCATAATTCAGGCTTTCTTTCTCAAAAAAATTGATGATGTATACTCACATTTGTGAGAAATAAAGCCAGAATTGCAATATGAACTCATAATTCAGGCTTTCTTTCTCAGAAATGGGTGATATATACTCACAATTGTGAGAAATTAAGCCAGAATGGCAATATAAAATCATATTTCAGGCTTTCTTTCTCCATAAACTCACAATTGTGAGAAATAAAGCCAGAATTGCAATATAAACTAATAATTCAGGCTTTCTTTCTCATAAATGTGTGATATATACTCACAATTGTGAGAAATTAAACCAGAATTGCAATTTAAACTCATATGTCAGGCTTTCTTTCTCAAAAATGCATGATATATTCTCACAATTGTGAGAAATAAAGCCAGAATTGCAATATAAACTCACAATTCAGGCTTTCTTTCTCAAAAATGGATAACATGAACTCACAATTGTGAGAAATAAAGCCAGAATTCAATATTAACTCATAATTCAGGCTTTCTTTCTCAGAAATTGGTGATATATACTCACAATTGTGAGAAATAAAGCCAGAATTGCAATATAAACTCATAATTAAGGCTTTCTTTCTCAAAAATGCATAATATATTCTCACAGTTGTGAGAAATAAAGCCATAATTGCAATATAAACTCACAATTCAGGCTATCTTTCTCAGAAATGGGTGATATATACTCACAATTGTGAGAAATAAAGCCAGAATTGCAATATAAACTCATAATTCAGGCTTTCTTTCTCAAAAATTGGTGATATATACTCACAATTGTGAGAAATGAAGCCAGAATTGCAATATGAACTCATAATTCAGGCTTTCTTTCTCAAAAATTAATGATATAAACTTACAATTGTGAGCATTAAAGCGAGAATTGCAATATAAACTCATAATTAAGCCTTTCTTTCTCAAAAATGGATGATATAAACTTAAAATTGTGAGCATTAAAGCCAGAATTGCAATATTAACTCATAATTCAGGCTTTCTTTCTCAGAAATTGGTGATATATACTCACAATTGTGAGAAATGAAGCCAGAATTGCAATATGAACTCATAATTCAGGCTTTCTTTCTCAAAAATGAATGATATAAACTTACAATTGTGAGCATTAAAGCGAGAATTGCAATATAAACTCATAATTCAGGCTTTCTTTCTCAAAAATGGATAACATAAACTCACAATTGTGAGAAATAAAGCCAGAATTGCAATATAAACTCACAATTCAAGCTTTCTTTCTCAGAAATGGATAACATAAACTCACAATTGTGAGAAATAAAGCCAGAATTCAATATTAACTAATAATTCAGGCTTTCTTTCTCAGAAATGGATAACATAAACTCACAATTGTGAGAAATAAAGCCAGAATTGCAATATAAACTAATAATTCAGGCTTTCTTTCTTAAAAATGAATGATATAAACTTACAATTGTGAGCATTAAAGCCAGAATTGCAATATAAACTCACAATTCAAGCTTTCTTTATCAGAAATGGGTGATATATACTCACAGTTGTGAGAAATAAAGCCAGAATTGCAATATAAACTCACAATTCAAGCTTTCTTTCTCAGAAATGGATAACATAAACTCACAATTGTGAGAAATAAAGCCAGAATTCAATATTAACTAATAATTCAGGCTTTCTTTCTCAGAAATGGTTAACATAAACTCACAATTGTGAGAAATAAAGCCAGAATTGCAATATAAACTAATAATTCAGGCTTTCTTTCTTAAAAATGAATGATATAAACTTACAATTGTGAGCATTAAAGCCAGAATTGCAATATAAACTCATAATTAAGGCTTTCTTTCTCAAAAATGGATGATATAAACTTAAAATTGTGAGCATTAAAGCCAGAATTGCAATATAAACTCATAATTCAGGCTTTCTTTCTCAAAAAAAAAATTGATGATATATACTCACATTTGTGAGAAAAAAAAAGCCAGAATTGCAATATAAACTCATAATTCAGGCTTTCTTTCTCAAAAAATTGATGATATATACTCACATTTGTGAGAAATAAAGCCAGAATTGCAATATGAACTCATAATTCAGGCTTTCTTTCTCAGAAATGGGTGATATATACTCACAATTGTGAGAAATTAAGCCAGAATTGCAATTTAAACTCATATTTCAGGCTTTCTTTCTCCATAAACTCACAATTGTGAGAAATAAAGCCAGAATTGCAATATAAACTAATAATTCAGGCTTTCTTTCTCAGAAATGGGTGATATATACTCACAATTGTGAGAAATTAAGCCAGAATTGCAATTTAAACTCATTTTTCAGGCTTTCTTTCTCAAAAATGCATGATATATTCTCACAATTGTGAGAAATAAAGCCAGAATTCAATATAAACTCATAATTCAGGCTTTCTTTCTCAGAAATGGATAACATAAACTCACAATTGTGAGAAATAAAGCCAGAATTCAATATTAACTAATAATTCAGGCTTTCTTTCTCAGAAATGGATAACATAAACTCACAATTGTGAGAAATAAAGCCAGAATTGCAATATAAACTAATAATTCAGGCTTTCTTTCTCAAAAATGAATGATATAAACTTACAATTGTGAGCATTAAAGCCAGAATTGCAATATAAACTCATAATTAAGGCTTTCTTTCTCAAAAATGGATAACATAAACTCACAATTGTGAGAAATAAAGCCAGAATTGCAATATAAACTAATAATTCAGGCTTTCTTTCTCAGAAATGAATGATATATACTCACAATTGTCAGAAATAAAGCCAGAATTGCAATATAAACTCATAATTCAGGCTTTTTTTTCTCAGAAATGGGTGATATATACTCACAATTGTGAGAAATTAAGCCAGAATTGCAATTTAAACTCATATTTCAGGCTTTCTTTCTCAAAAATGGATTATATAAACTTAAAATTGTGAGCATTAAAGCCAGAATTGCAATATAAACTCATAATTCAGGCTTTCTTTCTCAAAAAAAAAATTATGATATATACTCACATTTGTGAGAAATAAAGCCAGAATTGCAATATGAACTCATAATTCAGGCTTTCTTTCTCAGAAATGGGTGATATATACTCACAATTGTGAGAAATTAAGCCAGAATGGCAATATAAACTCATAATTCAGGCTTTCTTTCTCAGAAATGGGTGATATATACTCACAATTGTGAGAAATTAAGCCAGAATTGCAATTTAAACTCATATTTCAGGCTTTCTTTCTCCATAAACTCACAATTGTGAGAAATAAAGCCAGAATTGCAATATAAACTAATAATTCAGGCTTTCTTTCTCAGAAATGGGTGATATATACTCACAATTGTGAGAAATTAAGCCAGAATTGCAATTTAATCTCATATTTCAGGCTTTCTTTCTCCATAAACTCACAATTGTGAGAAATAAAGCCAGAATTGCAATATAAACTAATAATTCAGGCTTTCTTTCTCAGAAATGGGTGATATATACTCACAATTGTGAGAAATTAAGCCAGAATTGCAATTTAAACTCATTTTTCAGGCTTTCTTTCTCAAAAATGCATGATATATTCTCACAATTGTGAGAAATAAAGCCAGAATTCAATATAAACTCATAATTCAGGCTTTCTTTCTCAGAAATGGATAACATAAACTCACAATTGTGAGAAATAAAGCCAGAATTCAATATTAACTAATAATTCAGGCTTTCTTTCTCAGAAATGGATAACATAAACTCACAATTGTGAGAAATAAAGCCAGAATTGCAATATAAACTAATAATTCAGGCTTTCTTTCTCAAAAATGAATGATATAAACTTACAATTGTGAGCATTAAAGCCAGAATTGTAATATAAACTCATAATTAAGGCTTTCTTTCTCAAAAATGGATAACATAAACTCACAATTGTGAGAAATAAAGCCAGAATTGCAATATAAACTAATAATTCAGGCTTTCTTTCTCAGAAATGAATGATATATACTCACAATTGTCAGAAATAAAGCCAGAATTGCAATATAAACTCATAATTCAGGCTTTTTTTTCTCAGAAATGGGTGATATATACTCACAATTGTGAGAAATTAAGCCAGAATTGCAATTTAAACTCATATTTCAGGCTTTCTTTCTCAAAAATGCATGATATATTCTCACAATTGTGAGAAATAAAGCCAGAATTGCAATATAAACTCACAATTCAGGCTTTCTTTCTCAGAAATGGGTGATATATACTCACAATTGTGAGAAATAAAGCCAGAATTGCAATATAAACTCATAATTCAGGCTTTCTTTCTCAAAAATTAATCATATAAACTTACAATTGTGACAATTAAAGCGAGAATTGCAATATAAACTCATAATTAAGGCTTTCTTTCTCAAAAATGGATGATATAAACTTACAATTGTCAGCATTAAAGCCAGAATTGCAATATAAACTCATAATTAAGGCTTTCTTTCTCAAAAATGGTTGATATAAACTTAAAATTGTGAGCATTAAAGCCAGAATTGCAATATAAACTCATAATTCAGGCTTTCTTTCTCAAAAAAAAATTGATGATATATACTCACATTTGTGAGAAAAAAAAAAAGCCAGAATTGCAATATAAACTCATAATTCAGGCTTTCTTTCTCAAAAAAATTGATGATGTATACTCACATTTGTGAGAAATAAAGCCAGAATTGCAATATGAACTCATAATTCAGGCTTTCTTTCTCAGAAATGGGTGATATATACTCACAATTGTGAGAAATTAAGCCAGAATGGCAATATAAAATCATATTTCAGGCTTTCTTTCTCCATAAACTCACAATTGTGAGAAATAAAGCCAGAATTGCAATATAAACTAATAATTCAGGCTTTCTTTCTCATAAATGTGTGATATATACTCACAATTGTGAGAAATTAAACCAGAATTGCAATTTAAACTCATATGTCAGGCTTTCTTTCTCAAAAATGCATGATATATTCTCACAATTGTGAGAAATAAAGCCAGAATTGCAATATAAACTCACAATTCAGGCTTTCTTTCTCAAAAATGGATAACATGAACTCACAATTGTGAGAAATAAAGCCAGAATTCAATATTAACTCATAATTCAGGCTTTCTTTCTCAGAAATTGGTGATATATACTCACAATTGTGAGAAATAAAGCCAGAATTGCAATATAAACTCATAATTAAGGCTTTCTTTCTCAAAAATGCATAATATATTCTCACAGTTGTGAGAAATAAAGCCATAATTGCAATATAAACTCACAATTCAGGCTATCTTTCTCAGAAATGGGTGATATATACTCACAATTGTGAGAAATAAAGCCAGAATTGCAATATAAACTCATAATTCAGGCTTTCTTTCTCAAAAATTGGTGATATATACTCACAATTGTGAGAAATGAAGCCAGAATTGCAATATGAACTCATAATTCAGGCTTTCTTTCTCAAAAATTAATGATATAAACTTACAATTGTGAGCATTAAAGCGAGAATTGCAATATAAACTCATAATTAAGGCTTTCTTTCTCAAAAATGGATGATATAAACTTAAAATTGTGAGCATTAAAGCCAGAATTGCAATATTAACTCATAATTCAGGCTTTCTTTCTCAGAAATTGGTGATATATACTCACAATTGTGAGAAATGAAGCCAGAATTGCAATATGAACTCATAATTCAGGCTTTCTTTCTCAAAAATGAATGATATAAACTTACAATTGTGAGCATTAAAGCGAGAATTGCAATATAAACTCATAATTCAGGCTTTCTTTCTCAAAAATGGATAACATAAACTCACAATTGTGAGAAATAAAGCCAGAATTGCAATATAAACTCACAATTCAAGCTTTCTTTATCAGAAATGGGTGATATATACTCACAGTTGTGAGAAATAAAGCCAGAATTGCAATATAAACTCACAATTCAAGCTTTCTTTCTCAGAAATGGATAACATAAACTCACAATTGTGAGAAATAAAGCCAGAATTCAATATTAACTAATAATTCAGGCTTTCTTTCTCAGAAATGGATAACATAAACTCACAATTGTGAGAAATAAAGCCAGAATTGCAATATAAACTAATAATTCAGGCTTTCTTTCTTAAAAATGAATGATATAAACTTACAATTGTGAGCATTAAAGCCAGAATTGCAATATAAACTCATAATTAAGGCTTTCTTTCTCAAAAATGGATGATATAAACTTAAAATTGTGAGCATTAAAGCCAGAATTGCAATATAAACTCATAATTCAGGCTTTCTTTCTCAGAAATGGGTGATATATACTCACAATTGTGAGAAATTAAGCCAGAATTGCAATTTAAACTCATATTTCAGGCTTTCTTTCTCCATAAACTCACAATTGTGAGAAATAAAGCCAGAATTGCAATATAAACTAATAATTCAGGCTTTCTTTCTCAGAAATGGGTGATATATACTCACAATTGTGAGAAATTAAGCCAGAATTGCAATTTAAACTCATTTTTCAGGCTTTCTTTCTCAAAAATGCATGATATATTCTCACAATTGTGAGAAATAAAGCCAGAATTCAATATAAACTCATAATTCAGGCTTTCTTTCTCAGAAATGGATAACATAAACTCACAATTGTGAGAAATAAAGCCAGAATTCAATATTAACTAATAATTCAGGCTTTCTTTCTCAGAAATGGATAACATAAACTCACAATTGTGAGAAATAAAGCCAGAATTGCAATATAAACTAATAATTCAGGCTTTCTTTCTCAAAAATGAATGATATAAACTTACAATTGTGAGCATTAAAGCCAGAATTGCAATATAAACTCATAATTAAGGCTTTCTTTCTCAAAAATGGATAACATAAACTCACAATTGTGAGAAATAAAGCCAGAATTGCAATATAAACTAATAATTCAGGCTTTCTTTCTCAGAAATGAATGATATATACTCACAATTGTCAGAAATAAAGCCAGAATTGCAATATAAACTCATAATTCAGGCTTTTTTTTCTCAGAAATGGGTGATATATACTCACAATTGTGAGAAATTAAGCCAGAATTGCAATTTAAACTCATATTTCAGGCTTTCTTTCTCAAAAATGGATTATATAAACTTAAAATTGTGAGCATTAAAGCCAGAATTGCAATATAAACTCATAATTCAGGCTTTCTTTCTCAAAAAAAAAATTATGATATATACTCACATTTGTGAGAAATAAAGCCAGAATTGCAATATGAACTCATAATTCAGGCTTTCTTTCTCAGAAATGGGTGATATATACTCACAATTGTGAGAAATTAAGCCAGAATGGCAATATAAACTCATAATTCAGGCTTTCTTTCTCAGAAATGGGTGATATATACTCACAATTGTGAGAAATTAAGCCAGAATTGCAATTTAAACTCATATTTCAGGCTTTCTTTCTCCATAAACTCACAATTGTGAGAAATAAAGCCAGAATTGCAATATAAACTAATAATTCAGGCTTTCTTTCTCAGAAATGGGTGATATATACTCACAATTGTGAGAAATTAAGCCAGAATTGCAATTTAAACTCATATTTCAGGCTTTCTTTCTCAAAAATGCATGATATATTCTCACAATTGTGAGAAATAAAGCCAGAATTGCAATATAAACTCACAATTCAGGCTTTCTTTCTCAGAAATGGGTGATATATACTCACAATTGTGAGAAATAAAGCCAGAATTGCAATATAAACTCATAATTCAGGCTTTCTTTCTCAAAAATTAATCATATAAACTTACAATTGTGACAATTAAAGCGAGATTTGCAATATAAACTCATAATTAAGGCTTTCTTTCTCAAAAATGGATGATATAAACTTACAATTGTCAGCATTAAAGCCAGAATTGCAATATAAACTCATAATTAAGGCTTTCTTTCTCAAAAATGGTTGATATAAACTTAAAATTGTGAGCATTAAAGCCAGAATTGCAATATAAACTCATAATTCAGGCTTTCTTTCTCAAAAAAAAATTTATGATATATACTCACATTTGTGAGAAAAAAAAAAAGCCAGAATTGCAATATAAACTCATAATTCAGGCTTTCTTTCTCAAAAAATTGATGATGTATACTCACATTTGTGAGAAATAAAGCCAGAATTGCAATATGAACTCATAATTCAGGCTTTCTTTCTCAGAAATGGGTGATATATACTCACAATTGTGAGAAATTAAGCCAGAATGGCAATATAAAATCATATTTCAGGCTTTCTTTCTCCATAAACTCACAATTGTGAGAAATAAAGCCAGAATTGCAATATAAACTAATAATTCAGGCTTTCTTTCTCATAAATGTGTGATATATACTCACAATTGTGAGAAATTAAACCAGAATTGCAATTTAAACTCATATGTCAGGCTTTCTTTCTCAAAAATGCATGATATATTCTCACAATTGTGAGAAATAAAGCCAGAATTGCAATATAAACTCACAATTCAGGCTTTCTTTCTCAAAAATGGATAACATGAACTCACAATTGTGAGAAATAAAGCCAGAATTCAATATTAACTCATAATTCAGGCTTTCTTTCTCAGAAATTGGTGATATATACTCACAATTGTGAGAAATAAAGCCAGAATTGCAATATAAACTCATAATTAAGGCTTTCTTTCTCAAAAATGCATAATATATTCTCACAGTTGTGAGAAATAAAGCCATAATTGCAATATAAACTCACAATTCAGGCTATCTTTCTCAGAAATGGGTGATATATACTCACAATTGTGAGAAATAAAGCCAGAATTGCAATATAAACTCATAATTCAGGCTTTCTTTCTCAAAAATTGGTGATATATACTCACAATTGTGAGAAATGAAGCCAGAATTGCAATATGAACTCATAATTCAGGCTTTCTTTCTCAAAAATTAATGATATAAACTTACAATTGTGAGCATTAAAGCGAGAATTGCAATATAAACTCATAATTAAGGCTTTCTTTCTCAAAAATGGATGATATAAACTTAAAATTGTGAGCATTAAAGCCAGAATTGCAATATTAACTCATAATTCAGGCTTTCTTTCTCAGAAATTGGTGATATATACTCACAATTGTGAGAAATGAAGCCAGAATTGCAATATGAACTCATAATTCAGGCTTTCTTTCTCAAAAATGAATGATATAAACTTACAATTGTGAGCATTAAAGCGAGAATTGCAATATAAACTCATAATTCAGGCTTTCTTTCTCAAAAATGGATAACATAAACTCACAATTGTGAGAAATAAAGCCAGAATTGCAATATAAACTCACAATTCAAGCTTTCTTTATCAGAAATGGGTGATATATACTCACAGTTGTGAGAAATAAAGCCAGAATTGCAATATAAACTCACAATTCAAGCTTTCTTTCTCAGAAATGGATAACATAAACTCACAATTGTGAGAAATAAAGCCAGAATTCAATATTAACTAATAATTCAGGCTTTCTTTCTCAGAAATGGATAACATAAACTCACAATTGTGAGAAATAAAGCCAGAATTGCAATATAAACTAATAATTCAGGCTTTCTTTCTTAAAAATGAATGATATAAACTTACAATTGTGAGCATTAAAGCCAGAATTGCAATATAAACTCATAATTAAGGCTTTCTTTCTCAAAAATGGATGATATAAACTTAAAATTGTGAGCATTAAAGCCAGAATTGCAATATAAACTCATAATTCAGGCTTTCTTTCTCAAAAAAAAAATTGATGATATATACTCACATTTGTGAGAAAAAAAAAGCCAGAATTGCAATATAAACTCATAATTCAGGCTTTCTTTCTCAAAAAATTGATGATATATACTCACATTTGTGAGAAATAAAGCCAGAATTGCAATATGAACTCATAATTCAGGCTTTCTTTCTCAGAAATGGGTGATATATACTCACAATTGTGAGAAATTAAGCCAGAATTGCAATTTAAACTCATATTTCAGGCTTTCTTTCTCCATAAACTCACAATTGTGAGAAATAAAGCCAGAATTGCAATATAAACTAATAATTCAGGCTTTCTTTCTCAGAAATGGGTGATATATACTCACAATTGTGAGAAATTAAGCCAGAATTGCAATTTAAACTCATTTTTGAGGCTTTCTTTCTCAAAAATGCATGATATATTCTCACAATTGTGAGAAATAAAGCCAGAATTCAATATAAACTCATAATTCAGGCTTTCTTTCTCAGAAATGGATAACATAAACTCACAATTGTGAGAAATAAAGCCAGAATTCAATATTAACTAATAATTCAGGCTTTCTTTCTCAGAAATGGATAACATAAACTCACAATTGTGAGAAATAAAGCCAGAATTGCAATATAAACTAATAATTCAGGCTTTCTTTCTCAAAAATGAATGATATAAACTTACAATTGTGAGCATTAAAGCCAGAATTGCAATATAAACTCATAATTAAGGCTTTCTTTCTCAAAAATGGATAACATAAACTCACAATTGTGAGAAATAAAGCCAGAATTGCAATATAAACTAATAATTCAGGCTTTCTTTCTCAGAAATGAATGATATATACTCACAATTGTCAGAAATAAAGCCAGAATTGCAATATAAACTCATAATTCAGGCTTTTTTTTCTCAGAAATGGGTGATATATACTCACAATTGTGAGAAATTAAGCCAGAATTGCAATTTAAACTCATATTTCAGGCTTTCTTTCTCAAAAATGGATTATATAAACTTAAAATTGTGAGCATTAAAGCCAGAATTGCAATATAAACTCATAATTAAGGCTTTCTTTCTCAAAAATGGATGATATAAACTTAAAATTGTGAGCATTAAAGCCAGAATTGCAATATAAACTCATAATTCAGGCTTTCTTTCTCAAAAAAAAAATTGATGATATATACTCACATTTGTGAGAAAAAAAAAGCCAGAATTGCAATATAAACTCATAATTCAGGCTTTCTTTCTCAAAAAATTGATGATATATACTCACATTTGTGAGAAATAAAGCCAGAATTGCAATATGAACTCATAATTCAGGCTTTCTTTCTCAGAAATGGGTGATATATACTCACAATTGTGAGAAATTAAGCCAGAATTGCAATTTAAACTCATATTTCAGGCTTTCTTTCTCCATAAACTCACAATTGTGAGAAATAAAGCCAGAATTGCAATATAAACTAATAATTCAGGCTTTCTTTCTCAGAAATGGGTGATATATACTCACAATTGTGAGAAATTAAGCCAGAATTGCAATTTAAACTCATTTTTCAGGCTTTCTTTCTCAAAAATGCATGATATATTCTCACAATTGTGAGAAATAAAGCCAGAATTCAATATAAACTCATAATTCAGGCTTTCTTTCTCAGAAATGGATAACATAAACTCACAATTGTGAGAAATAAAGCCAGAATTCAATATTAACTAATAATTCAGGCTTTCTTTCTCAGAAATGGATAACATAAACTCACAATTGTGAGAAATAAAGCCAGAATTGCAATATAAACTAATAATTCAGGCTTTCTTTCTCAAAAATGAATGATATAAACTTACAATTGTGAGCATTAAAGCCAGAATTGCAATATAAACTCATAATTAAGGCTTTCTTTCTCAAAAATGGATAACATAAACTCACAATTGTGAGAAATAAAGCCAGAATTGCAATATAAACTAATAATTCAGGCTTTCTTTCTCAGAAATGAATGATATATACTCACAATTGTCAGAAATAAAGCCAGAATTGCAATATAAACTCATAATTCAGGCTTTTTTTTCTCAGAAATGGGTGATATATACTCACAATTGTGAGAAATTAAGCCAGAATTGCAATTTAAACTCATATTTCAGGCTTTCTTTCTCAAAAATGGATTATATAAACTTAAAATTGTGAGCATTAAAGCCAGAATTGCAATATAAACTCATAATTCAGGCTTTCTTTCTCAAAAAAAAAATTATGATATATACTCACATTTGTGAGAAATAAAGCCAGAATTGCAATATGAACTCATAATTCAGGCTTTCTTTCTCAGAAATGGGTGATATATACTCACAATTGTGAGAAATTAAGCCAGAATGGCAATATAAACTCATAATTCAGGCTTTCTTTCTCAGAAATGGGTGATATATACTCACAATTGTGAGAAATTAAGCCAGAATTGCAATTTAAACTCATATTTCAGGCTTTCTTTCTCCATAAACTCACAATTGTGAGAAATAAAGCCAGAATTGCAATATAAACTAATAATTCAGGCTTTCTTTCTCAGAAATGGGTGATATATACTCACAATTGTGAGAAATTAAGCCAGAATTGCAATTTAAACTCATATTTCAGGCTTTCTTTCTCAAAAATGCATGACATATTCTCACAATTGTGAGAAATAAAGCCAGAATTGCAATATAAACTCACAATTCAGGCTTTCTTTCTCAGAAATGGGTGATATATACTCACAATTGTGAGAAATAAAGCCAGAATTGCAATATAAACTCATAATTCAGGCTTTCTTTCTCAAAAATTAATCATATAAACTTACAATTGTGACAATTAAAGCGAGAATTGCAATATAAACTCATAATTAAGGCTTTCTTTCTCAAAAATGGATGATATAAACTTACAATTGTCAGCATTAAAGCCAGAATTGCAATATAAACTCATAATTAAGGCTTTCTTTCTCAAAAATGGTTGATATAAACTTAAAATTGTGAGCATTAAAGCCAGAATTGCAATATAAACTCATAATTCAGGCTTTCTTTCTCAAAAAAAAATTGATGATATATACTCACATTTGTGAGAAAAAAAAAAAGCCAGAATTGCAATATAAACTCATAATTCAGGCTTTCTTTCTCAAAAAATTGATGATGTATACTCACATTTGTGAGAAATAAAGCCAGAATTGCAATATGAACTCATAATTCAGGCTTTCTTTCTCAGAAATGGGTGATATATACTCACAATTGTGAGAAATTAAGCCAGAATGGCAATATAAAATCATATTTCAGGCTTTCTTTCTCCATAAACTCACAATTGTGAGAAATAAAGCCAGAATTGCAATATAAACTAATAATTCAGGCTTTCTTTCTCATAAATGTGTGATATATACTCACAATTGTGAGAAATTAAACCAGAATTGCAATTTAAACTCATATGTCAGGCTTTCTTTCTCAAAAATGCATGATATATTCTCACAATTGTGAGAAATAAAGCCAGAATTGCAATATAAACTCACAATTCAGGCTTTCTTTCTCAAAAATGGATAACATGAACTCACAATTGTGAGAAATAAAGCCAGAATTCAATATTAACTCATAATTCAGGCTTTCTTTCTCAGAAATTGGTGATATATACTCACAATTGTGAGAAATAAAGCCAGAATTGCAATATAAACTCATAATTAAGGCTTTCTTTCTCAAAAATGCATAATATATTCTCACAGTTGTGAGAAATAAAGCCATAATTGCAATATAAACTCACAATTCAGGCTATCTTTCTCAGAAATGGGTGATATATACTCACAATTGTGAGAAATAAAGCCAGAATTGCAATATAAACTCATAATTCAGGCTTTCTTTCTCAAAAATTGGTGATATATACTCACAATTGTGAGAAATGAAGCCAGAATTGCAATATGAACTCATAATTCAGGCTTTCTTTCTCAAAAATGGATGATATAAACTTAAAATTGTGAGCATTAAAGCCAGAATTGCAATATTAACTCATAATTCAGGCTTTCTTTCTTAGAAATTGGTGATATATACTCACAATTGTGAGAAATGAAGCCAGAATTGCAATATGAACTCATAATTCAGGCTTTCTTTCTCAAAAATGAATGATATAAACTTACAATTGTGAGCATTAAAGCGAGAATTGCAATATAAACTCATAATTCAGGCTTTCTTTCTCAAAAATGGATAACATAAACACACAATTGTGAGAAATAAAGCCAGAATTGCAATATAAACTCACAATTCAAGCTTTCTTTATCAGAAATGGGTGATATATACTCACAGTTGTGAGAAATAAAGCCAGAATTGCAATATAAACTCACAATTCAAGCTTTCTTTATCAGAAATGGGTGATATATACTCACAGTTGTGAGAAATAAAGCCAGAATTGCAATATAAACTCAAAATTCAGGCTTTCTTTCTCATAAATGGATGATATAAACCCACAGTTGTGAGAAATTAAGCCAGAATTGCAATATAAACTCATTATTCAGGCTTTCTTTCTCAGAAATGGATGATATATACTCACAATTGTGAGAAATAAAGCCAGAATTGCAATATAAACTCATTATTCAGGCTTTCTTTCTCAGAAATGGGTGATATATACTCACAATTGTGAGAAATTAAGCCAGAATTGCAATTTAAACTCATATTTCAGGCTTTCTTTCTCAAAAATGCATGATATATTCTCACAATTGTGAGAAATAAAGCCAGAATTGCAATATAAACTCACAATTCAGGCTTTCTTTCTCAGAAATGGGTGATATATACTCACAATTGTGAGAAATAAAGCCAGAATTGCAATATAAACTCATAATTCAGGCTTTCTTTCTCAAAAATTAATCATATAAACTTACAATTGTGACAATTAAAGCGAGAATTGCAATATAAACTCATAATTAAGGCTTTCTTTCTCAAAAATGGATGATATAAACTTACAATTGTCAGCATTAAAGCCAGAATTGCAATATAAACTCATAATTAAGGCTTTCTTTCTCAAAAATGGTTGATATAAACTTAAAATTGTGAGCATTAAAGCCAGAATTGCAATATAAACTCATAATTCAGGCTTTCTTTCTCAAAAAAAAATTGATGATATATACTCACATTTGTGAGAAAAAAAAAAAGCCAGAATTGCAATATAAACTCATAATTCAGGCTTTCTTTCTCAAAAAATTGATGATGTATACTCACATTTGTGAGAAATAAAGCCAGAATTCAATATTAACTCATAATTCAGGCTTTCTTTCTCAGAAATTGGTGATATATACTCACAATTGTGAGAAATAAAGCCAGAATTGCAATATAAACTCATAATTAAGGCTTTCTTTCTCAAAAATGCATAATATATTCTCACAGTTGTGAGAAATAAAGCCATAATTGCAATATAAACTCACAATTCAGGCTATCTTTCTCAGAAATGGGTGATATATACTCACAATTGTGAGAAATAAAGCCAGAATTGCAATATAAACTCATAATTCAGGCTTTCTTTCTCAAAAATTGGTGATATATACTCACAATTGTGAGCATTAAAGCGAGAATTGCAATATAAACTCATAATTAAGGCTTTCTTTCTCAAAAATGGATGATATAAACTTAAAATTGTGAGCATTAAAGCCAGAATTGCAATATTAACTCATAATTCAGGCTTTCTTTCTTAGAAATTGGTGATATATACTCACAATTGTGAGAAATGAAGCCAGAATTGCAATATGAACTCATAATTCAGGCTTTCTTTCTCAAAAATGAATGATATAAACTTACAATTGTGAGCATTAAAGCGAGAATTGCAATATAAACTCATAATTCAGGCTTTCTTTCTCAAAAATGGATAACATAAACTCACAATTGTGAGAAATAAAGCCAGAATTGCAATATAAACTCACAATTCAAGCTTTCTTTATCAGAAATGGGTGATATATACTCACAGTTGTGAGAAATAAAGCCAGAATTGCAATATAAACTCACAATTCAAGCTTTCTTTATCAGAAATGGGTGATATATACTCACAGTTGTGAGAAATAAAGCCAGAATTGCAATATAAACTCAAAATTCAGGCTTTCTTTCTCATAAATGGATGATATAAACCCACAGTTGTGAGAAATTAAGCCAGAATTGCAATATAAACTCATTATTCAGGCTTTCTTTCTCAGAAATGGATGATATATACTCACAATTGTGAGAAATAAAGCCAGAATTGCAATATAAACTCATTATTCAGGCTTTCTTTCTCAGAAATGGGTGATATATACTCACAATTGTGAGAAATTAAGCCAGAATTGCAATTTAAACTCATATTTCAGGCTTTCTTTCTCAAAAATGCATGATATATTCTCACAATTGTGAGAAATAAAGCCAGAATTGCAATATAAACTCACAATTCAGGCTTTCTTTCTCAGAAATGGGTGATATATACTCACAATTGTGAGAAATAAAGCCAGAATTGCAATATAAACTCATAATTCAGGCTTTCTTTCTCAAAAATTAATCATATAAACTTACAATTGTGACAATTAAAGCGAGAATTGCAATATAAACTCATAATTAAGGCTTTCTTTCTCAAAAATGGATGATATAAACTTACAATTGTCAGCATTAAAGCCAGAATTGCAATATAAACTCATAATTAAGGCTTTCTTTCTCAAAAATGGTTGATATAAACTTAAAATTGTGAGCATTAAAGCCAGAATTGCAATATAAACTCATAATTCAGGCTTTCTTTCTCAAAAAAAAATTGATGATATATACTCACATTTGTGAGAAAAAAAAAAAGCCAGAATTGCAATATAAACTCATAATTCAGGCTTTCTTTCTCAAAAAATTGATGATGTATACTCACATTTGTGAGAAATAAAGCCAGAATTGCAATATGAACTCATAATTCAGGCTTTCTTTCTCAGAAATGGGTGATATATACTCACAATTGTGAGAAATTAAGCCAGAATGGCAATATAAAATCATATTTCAGGCTTTCTTTCTCCATAAACTCACAATTGTGAGAAATAAAGCCAGAATTGCAATATAAACTAATAATTCAGGCTTTCTTTCTCATAAATGTGTGATATATACTCACAATTGTGAGAAATTAAACCAGAATTGCAATTTAAACTCATATGTCAGGCTTTCTTTCTCAAAAATGCATGATATATTCTCACAATTGTGAGAAATAAAGCCAGAATTGCAATATAAACTCACAATTCAGGCTTTCTTTCTCAAAAATGGATAACATGAACTCACAATTGTGAGAAATAAAGCCAGAATTCAATATTAACTCATAATTCAGGCTTTCTTTCTCAGAAATTGGTGATATATACTCACAATTGTGAGAAATAAAGCCAGAATTGCAATATAAACTCATAATTAAGGCTTTCTTTCTCAAAAATGCATAATATATTCTCACAGTTGTGAGAAATAAAGCCATAATTGCAATATAAACTCACAATTCAGGCTATCTTTCTCAGAAATGGGTGATATATACTCACAATTGTGAGAAATAAAGCCAGAATTGCAATATAAACTCATAATTCAGGCTTTCTTTCTCAAAAATTGGTGATATATACTCACAATTGTGAGAAATGAAGCCAGAATTGCAATATGAACTCATAATTCAGGCTTTCTTTCTCAAAAATTAATGATATAAACTTACAATTGTGAGCATTAAAGCGAGAATTGCAATATAAACTCATAATTAAGGCTTTCTTTCTCAAAAATGGATGATATAAACTTAAAATTGTGAGCATTAAAGCCAGAATTGCAATATTAACTCATAATTCAGGCTTTCTTTCTCAGAAATTGGTGATATATACTCACAATTGTGAGAAATGAAGCCAGAATTGCAATATGAACTCATAATTCAGGCTTTCTTTCTCAAAAATGAATGATATAAACTTACAATTGTGAGCATTAAAGCGAGAATTGCAATATAAACTCATAATTCAGGCTTTCTTTCTCAAAAATGGATAACATAAACTCACAATTGTGAGAAATAAAGCCAGAATTGCAATATAAACTCACAATTCAAGCTTTCTTTATCAGAAATGGGTGATATATACTCACAGTTGTGAGAAATAAAGCCAGAATTGCAATATAAACTCACAATTCAAGCTTTCTTTCTCAGAAATGGATAACATAAACTCACAATTGTGAGAAATAAAGCCAGAATTCAATATTAACTAATAATTCAGGCTTTCTTTCTCAGAAATGGATAACATAAACTCACAATTCAAGTCAAGTCAAGTCAAGTCACCTTTATTTATATAGCGCCTTTTACAATACAGATTGTGTCAAAGCAACTGCACAGTATTTAAACAGCACAATAGTGTGTAAGTAACGCATTATTGTAACAATCAATTTTCAGTTAAAAGCAGTTCATCAATGAATTCAGTGATATCATCGTCAGTTCAAATAGTGTACGATATCGCTGGAAAGCGAGAAATAAAGCCAGAAATAAAGCCAGAATTGCAATATAAACTAATAATTCAGGCTTTCTTTCTTAAAAATGAATGATATAAACTTACAATTGTGAGCATTAAAGCCAGAATTGCAATATAAACTCATAATTAAGGCTTTCTTTCTCAAAAATGGATGATATAAACTTAAAATTGTGAGCATTAAAGCCAGAATTGCAATATAAACTCATAATTCAGGCTTTCTTTCTCAAAAAAAAAATTGATGATATATACTCACATTTGTGAGAAAAAAAAAGCCAGAATTGCAATATAAACTCATAATTCAGGCTTTCTTTCTCAAAAAATTGATGATATATACTCACATTTGTGAGAAATAAAGCCAGAATTGCAATATGAACTCATAATTCAGGCTTTCTTTCTCAGAAATGGGTGATATATACTCACAATTGTGAGAAATTAAGCCAGAATTGCAATTTAAACTCATATTTCAGGCTTTCTTTCTCCATAAACTCACAATTGTGAGAAATAAAGCCAGAATTGCAATATAAACTAATAATTCAGGCTTTCTTTCTCAGAAATGGGTGATATATACTCACAATTGTGAGAAATTAAGCCAGAATTGCAATTTAAACTCATTTTTCAGGCTTTCTTTCTCAAAAATGCATGATATATTCTCACAATTGTGAGAAATAAAGCCAGAATTCAATATAAACTCATAATTCAGGCTTTCTTTCTCAGAAATGGATAACATAAACTCACAATTGTGAGAAATAAAGCCAGAATTCAATATTAACTAATAATTCAGGCTTTCTTTCTCAGAAATGGATAACATAAACTCACAATTGTGAGAAATAAAGCCAGAATTGCAATATAAACTAATAATTCAGGCTTTCTTTCTCAAAAATGAATGATATAAACTTACAATTGTGAGCATTAAAGCCAGAATTGCAATATAAACTCATAATTAAGGCTTTCTTTCTCAAAAATGGATGATATAAACTTAAAATTGTGAGCATTAAAGCCAGAATTGCAATATAAACTCATAATTCAGGCTTTCTTTCTCAAAAAAAAAATTGATGATATATACTCACATTTGTGAGAAAAAAAAAGCCAGAATTGCAATATAAACTCATAATTCAGGCTTTCTTTCTCAAAAAATTGATGATATATACTCACATTTGTGAGAAATAAAGCCAGAATTGCAATATGAACTCATAATTCAGGCTTTCTTTCTCAGAAATGGGTGATATATACTCACAATTGTGAGAAATTAAGCCAGAATTGCAATTTAAACTCATATTTCAGGCTTTCTTTCTCCATAAACTCACAATTGTGAGAAATAAAGCCAGAATTGCAATATAAACTAATAATTCAGGCTTTCTTTCTCAGAAATGGGTGATATATACTCACAATTGTGAGAAATTAAGCCAGAATTGCAATTTAAACTCATTTTTCAGGCTTTCTTTCTCAAAAATGCATGATATATTCTCACAATTGTGAGAAATAAAGCCAGAATTCAATATAAACTCATAATTCAGGCTTTCTTTCTCAGAAATGGATAACATAAACTCACAATTGTGAGAAATAAAGCCAGAATTCAATATTAACTAATAATTCAGGCTTTCTTTCTCAGAAATGGATAACATAAACTCACAATTGTGAGAAATAAAGCCAGAATTGCAATATAAACTAATAATTCAGGCTTTCTTTCTCAAAAATGAATGATATAAACTTACAATTGTGAGCATTAAAGCCAGAATTGCAATATAAACTCATAATTAAGGCTTTCTTTCTCAAAAATGGATAACATAAACTCACAATTGTGAGAAATAAAGCCAGAATTGCAATATAAACTAATAATTCAGGCTTTCTTTCTCAGAAATGAATGATATATACTCACAATTGTCAGAAATAAAGCCAGAATTGCAATATAAACTCACAATTCAGGCTTTCTTTCTCAGAAATGGGTGATATATACTCACAATTGTGAGAAATTAAGCCAGAATGGCAATATAAAATCATATTTCAGGCTTTCTTTCTCCATAAACTCACAATTGTGAGAAATAAAGCCAGAATTGCAATATAAACTAATAATTCAGGCTTTCTTTCTCATAAATGTGTGATATATACTCACAATTGTGAGAAATTAAACCAGAATTGCAATTTAAACTCATATGTCAGGCTTTCTTTCTCAAAAATGCATGATATATTCTCACAATTGTGAGAAATAAAGCCAGAATTGCAATATAAACTCACAATTCAGGCTTTCTTTCTCAAAAATGGATAACATGAACTCACAATTGTGAGAAATAAAGCCAGAATTCAATATTAACTCATAATTCAGGCTTTCTTTCTCAGAAATTGGTGATATATACTCACAATTGTGAGAAATAAAGCCAGAATTGCAATATAAACTCATAATTAAGGCTTTCTTTCTCAAAAATGCATAATATATTCTCACAGTTGTGAGAAATAAAGCCATAATTGCAATATAAACTCACAATTCAGGCTATCTTTCTCAGAAATGGGTGATATATACTCACAATTGTGAGAAATAAAGCCAGAATTGCAATATAAACTCATAATTCAGGCTTTCTTTCTCAAAAATTGGTGATATATACTCACAATTGTGAGAAATGAAGCCAGAATTGCAATATGAACTCATAATTCAGGCTTTCTTTCTCAAAAATTAATGATATAAACTTACAATTGTGAGCATTAAAGCGAGAATTGCAATATAAACTCATAATTAAGGCTTTCTTTCTCAAAAATGGATGATATAAACTTAAAATTGTGAGCATTAAAGCCAGAATTGCAATATTAACTCATAATTCAGGCTTTCTTTCTCAGAAATTGGTGATATATACTCACAATTGTGAGAAATGAAGCCAGAATTGCAATATGAACTCATAATTCAGGCTTTCTTTCTCAAAAATGAATGATATAAACTTACAATTGTGAGCATTAAAGCGAGAATTGCAATATAAACTCATAATTCAGGCTTTCTTTCTCAAAAATGGATAACATAAACTCACAATTGTGAGAAATAAAGCCAGAATTGCAATATAAACTCACAATTCAAGCTTTCTTTATCAGAAATGGGTGATATATACTCACAGTTGTGAGAAATAAAGCCAGAATTGCAATATAAACTCACAATTCAAGCTTTCTTTCTCAGAAATGGATAACATAAACTCACAATTGTGAGAAATAAAGCCAGAATTCAATATTAACTAATAATTCAGGCTTTCTTTCTCAGAAATGGATAACATAAACTCACAATTGTGAGAAATAAAGCCAGAATTGCAATATAAACTAATAATTCAGGCTTTCTTTCTTAAAAATGAATGATATAAACTTACAATTGTGAGCATTAAAGCCAGAATTGCAATATAAACTCATAATTAAGGCTTTCTTTCTCAAAAATGGATGATATAAACTTAAAATTGTGAGCATTAAAGCCAGAATTGCAATATAAACTCATAATTCAGGCTTTCTTTCTCAAAAAAAAAATTGATGATATATACTCACATTTGTGAGAAAAAAAAAGCCAGAATTGCAATATAAACTCATAATTCAGGCTTTCTTTCTCAAAAAATTGATGATATATACTCACATTTGTGAGAAATAAAGCCAGAATTGCAATATGAACTCATAATTCAGGCTTTCTTTCTCAGAAATGGGTGATATATACTCACAATTGTGAGAAATTAAGCCAGAATTGCAATTTAAACTCATATTTCAGGCTTTCTTTCTCCATAAACTCACAATTGTGAGAAATAAAGCCAGAATTGCAATATAAACTAATAATTCAGGCTTTCTTTCTCAGAAATGGGTGATATATACTCACAATTGTGAGAAATTAAGCCAGAATTGCAATTTAAACTCATTTTTCAGGCTTTCTTTCTCAAAAATGCATGATATATTCTCACAATTGTGAGAAATAAAGCCAGAATTCAATATAAACTCATAATTCAGGCTTTCTTTCTCAGAAATGGATAACATAAACTCACAATTGTGAGAAATAAAGCCAGAATTCAATATTAACTAATAATTCAGGCTTTCTTTCTCAGAAATGGATAACATAAACTCACAATTGTGAGAAATAAAGCCAGAATTGCAATATAAACTAATAATTCAGGCTTTCTTTCTCAAAAATGAATGATATAAACTTACAATTGTGAGCATTAAAGCCAGAATTGCAATATAAACTCATAATTAAGGCTTTCTTTCTCAAAAATGGATAACATAAACTCACAATTGTGAGAAATAAAGCCAGAATTGCAATATAAACTAATAATTCAGGCTTTCTTTCTCAGAAATGAATGATATATACTCACAATTGTCAGAAATAAAGCCAGAATTGCAATATAAACTCATAATTCAGGCTTTTTTTTCTCAGAAATGGGTGATATATACTCACAATTGTGAGAAATTAAGCCAGAATTGCAATTTAAACTCATATTTCAGGCTTTCTTTCTCAAAAATGGATTATATAAACTTAAAATTGTGAGCATTAAAGCCAGAATTGCAATATAAACTCATAATTCAGGCTTTCTTTCTCAAAAAAAAAATTATGATATATACTCACATTTGTGAGAAATAAAGCCAGAATTGCAATATGAACTCATAATTCAGGCTTTCTTTCTCAGAAATGGGTGATATATACTCACAATTGTGAGAAATTAAGCCAGAATGGCAATATAAACTCATAATTCAGGCTTTCTTTCTCAGAAATGGGTGATATATACTCACAATTGTGAGAAATTAAGCCAGAATTGCAATTTAAACTCATATTTCAGGCTTTCTTTCTCCATAAACTCACAATTGTGAGAAATAAAGCCAGAATTGCAATATAAACTAATAATTCAGGCTTTCTTTCTCAGAAATGGGTGATATATACTCACAATTGTGAGAAATTAAGCCAGAATTGCAATTTAATCTCATATTTCAGGCTTTCTTTCTCCATAAACTCACAATTGTGAGAAATAAAGCCAGAATTGCAATATAAACTAATAATTCAGGCTTTCTTTCTCAGAAATGGGTGATATATACTCACAATTGTGAGAAATTAAGCCAGAATTGCAATTTAAACTCATTTTTCAGGCTTTCTTTCTCAAAAATGCATGATATATTCTCACAATTGTGAGAAATAAAGCCAGAATTCAATATAAACTCATAATTCAGGCTTTCTTTCTCAGAAATGGATAACATAAACTCACAATTGTGAGAAATAAAGCCAGAATTCAATATTAACTAATAATTCAGGCTTTCTTTCTCAGAAATGGATAACATAAACTCACAATTGTGAGAAATAAAGCCAGAATTGCAATATAAACTAATAATTCAGGCTTTCTTTCTCAAAAATGAATGATATAAACTTACAATTGTGAGCATTAAAGCCAGAATTGCAATATAAACTCATAATTAAGGCTTTCTTTCTCAAAAATGGATAACATAAACTCACAATTGTGAGAAATAAAGCCAGAATTGCAATATAAACTAATAATTCAGGCTTTCTTTCTCAGAAATGAATGATATATACTCACAATTGTCAGAAATAAAGCCAGAATTGCAATATAAACTCATAATTCAGGCTTTTTTTTCTCAGAAATGGGTGATATATACTCACAATTGTGAGAAATTAAGCCAGAATTGCAATTTAAACTCATATTTCAGGCTTTCTTTCTCAAAAATGCATGATATATTCTCACAATTGTGAGAAATAAAGCCAGAATTGCAATATAAACTCACAATTCAGGCTTTCTTTCTCAGAAATGGGTGATATATACTCACAATTGTGAGAAATAAAGCCAGAATTGCAATATAAACTCATAATTCAGGCTTTCTTTCTCAAAAATTAATCATATAAACTTACAATTGTGACAATTAAAGCGAGAATTGCAATATAAACTCATAATTAAGGCTTTCTTTCTCAAAAATGGATGATATAAACTTACAATTGTCAGCATTAAATCCAGAATTGCAATATAAACTCATAATTAAGGCTTTCTTTCTCAAAAATGGATTATATAAACTTAAAATTGTGAGCATTAAAGCCAGAATTGCAATATAAACTCATAATTCAGGCTTTCTTTCTCAAAAAAAAAATTATGATATATACTCACATTTGTGAGAAATAAAGCCAGAATTGCAATATGAACTCATAATTCAGGCTTTCTTTCTCAGAAATGGGTGATATATACTCACAATTGTGAGAAATTAAGCCAGAATGGCAATATAAACTCATAATTCAGGCTTTCTTTCTCAGAAATGGGTGATATATACTCACAATTGTGAGAAATTAAGCCAGAATTGCAATTTAAACTCATATTTCAGGCTTTCTTTCTCCATAAACTCACAATTGTGAGAAATAAAGCCAGAATTGCAATATAAACTAATAATTCAGGCTTTCTTTCTCAGAAATGGGTGATATATACTCACAATTGTGAGAAATTAAGCCAGAATTGCAATTTAATCTCATATTTCAGGCTTTCTTTCTCCATAAACTCACAATTGTGAGAAATAAAGCCAGAATTGCAATATAAACTAATAATTCAGGCTTTCTTTCTCAGAAATGGGTGATATATACTCACAATTGTGAGAAATTAAGCCAGAATTGCAATTTAAACTCATTTTTCAGGCTTTCTTTCTCAAAAATGCATGATATATTCTCACAATTGTGAGAAATAAAGCCAGAATTCAATATAAACTCATAATTCAGGCTTTCTTTCTCAGAAATGGATAACATAAACTCACAATTGTGAGAAATAAAGCCAGAATTCAATATTAACTAATAATTCAGGCTTTCTTTCTCAGAAATGGATAACATAAACTCACAATTGTGAGAAATAAAGCCAGAATTGCAATATAAACTAATAATTCAGGCTTTCTTTCTCAAAAATGAATGATATAAACTTACAATTGTGAGCATTAAAGCCAGAATTGCAATATAAACTCATAATTAAGGCTTTCTTTCTCAAAAATGGATAACATAAACTCACAATTGTGAGAAATAAAGCCAGAATTGCAATATAAACTAATAATTCAGGCTTTCTTTCTCAGAAATGAATGATATATACTCACAATTGTCAGAAATAAAGCCAGAATTGCAATATAAACTCATAATTCAGGCTTTTTTTTCTCAGAAATGGGTGATATATACTCACAATTGTGAGAAATTAAGCCAGAATTGCAATTTAAACTCATATTTCAGGCTTTCTTTCTCAAAAATGCATGATATATTCTCACAATTGTGAGAAATAAAGCCAGAATTGCAATATAAACTCACAATTCAGGCTTTCTTTCTCAGAAATGGGTGATATATACTCACAATTGTGAGAAATAAAGCCAGAATTGCAATATAAACTCATAATTCAGGCTTTCTTTCTCAAAAATTAATCATATAAACTTACAATTGTGACAATTAAAGCGAGAATTGCAATATAAACTCATAATTAAGGCTTTCTTTCTCAAAAATGGATGATATAAACTTACAATTGTCAGCATTAAATCCAGAATTGCAATATAAACTCATAATTAAGGCTTTCTTTCTCAAAAATGGTTGATATAAACTTAAAATTGTGAGCATTAAAGCCAGAATTGCAATATAAACTCATAATTCAGGCTTTCTTTCTCAAAAAAAAATTGATGATATATACTCACATTTGTGAGAAAAAAAAAAAGCCAGAATTGCAATATAAACTCATAATTCAGGCTTTCTTTCTCAAAAAAATTGATGATGTATACTCACATTTGTGAGAAATAAAGCCAGAATTGCAATATGAACTCATAATTCAGGCTTTCTTTCTCAGAAATGGGTGATATATACTCACAATTGTGAGAAATTAAGCCAGAATGGCAATATAAAATCATATTTCAGGCTTTCTTTCTCCATAAACTCACAATTGTGAGAAATAAAGCCAGAATTGCAATATAAACTAATAATTCAGGCTTTCTTTCTCATAAATGTGTGATATATACTCACAATTGTGAGAAATTAAACCAGAATTGCAATTTAAACTCATATGTCAGGCTTTCTTTCTCAAAAATGCATGATATATTCTCACAATTGTGAGAAATAAAGCCAGAATTGCAATATAAACTCACAATTCAGGCTTTCTTTCTCAAAAATGGATAACATGAACTCACAATTGTGAGAAATAAAGCCAGAATTCAATATTAACTCATAATTCAGGCTTTCTTTCTCAGAAATTGGTGATATATACTCACAATTGTGAGAAATAAAGCCAGAATTGCAATATAAACTCATAATTAAGGCTTTCTTTCTCAAAAATGCATAATATATTCTCACAGTTGTGAGAAATAAAGCCATAATTGCAATATAAACTCACAATTCAGGCTATCTTTCTCAGAAATGGGTGATATATACTCACAATTGTGAGAAATAAAGCCAGAATTGCATTATAAACTCATAATTCAGGCTTTCTTTCTCAAAAATTGGTGATATATACTCACAATTGTGAGAAATGAAGCCAGAATTGCAATATGAACTCATAATTCAGGCTTTCTTTCTCAAAAATTAATGATATAAACTTACAATTGTGAGCATTAAAGCGAGAATTGCAATATAAACTCATAATTAAGGCTTTCTTTCTCAAAAATGGATGATATAAACTTAAAATTGTGAGCATTAAAGCCAGAATTGCAATATTAACTCATAATTCAGGCTTTCTTTCTCAGAAATTGGTGATATATACTCACAATTGTGAGAAATGAAGCCAGAATTGCAATATGAACTCATAATTCAGGCTTTCTTTCTCAAAAATGAATGATATAAACTTACAATTGTGAGCATTAAAGCGAGAATTGCAATATAAACTCATAATTCAGGCTTTCTTTCTCAAAAATGGATAACATAAACTCACAATTGTGAGAAATAAAGCCAGAATTGCAATATAAACTCACAATTCAAGCTTTCTTTATCAGAAATGGGTGATATATACTCACAGTTGTGAGAAATAAAGCCAGAATTGCAATATAAACTCACAATTCAAGCTTTCTTTCTCAGAAATGGATAACATAAACTCACAATTGTGAGAAATAAAGCCAGAATTCAATATTAACTAATAATTCAGGCTTTCTTTCTCAGAAATGGATAACATAAACTCACAATTGTGAGAAATAAAGCCAGAATTGCAATATAAACTAATAATTCAGGCTTTCTTTCTTAAAAATGAATGATATAAACTTACAATTGTGAGCATTAAAGCCAGAATTGCAATATAAACTCATAATTAAGGCTTTCTTTCTCAAAAATGGATGATATAAACTTAAAATTGTGAGCATTAAAGCCAGAATTGCAATATAAACTCATAATTCAGGCTTTCTTTCTCAAAAAAAAAATTGATGATATATACTCACATTTGTGAGAAAAAAAAAGCCAGAATTGCAATATAAACTCATAATTCAGGCTTTCTTTCTCAAAAAATTGATGATATATACTCACATTTGTGAGAAATAAAGCCAGAATTGCAATATGAACTCATAATTCAGGCTTTCTTTCTCAGAAATGGGTGATATATACTCACAATTGTGAGAAATTAAGCCAGAATTGCAATTTAAACTCATATTTCAGGCTTTCTTTCTCCATAAACTCACAATTGTGAGAAATAAAGCCAGAATTGCAATATAAACTAATAATTCAGGCTTTCTTTCTCAGAAATGGGTGATATATACTCACAATTGTGAGAAATTAAGCCAGAATTGCAATTTAAACTCATTTTTCAGGCTTTCTTTCTCAAAAATGCATGATATATTCTCACAATTGTGAGAAATAAAGCCAGAATTCAATATAAACTCATAATTCAGGCTTTCTTTCTCAGAAATGGATAACATAAACTCACAATTGTGAGAAATAAAGCCAGAATTCAATATTAACTAATAATTCAGGCTTTCTTTCTCAGAAATGGATAACATAAACTCACAATTGTGAGAAATAAAGCCAGAATTGCAATATAAACTAATAATTCAGGCTTTCTTTCTCAAAAATGAATGATATAAACTTACAATTGTGAGCATTAAAGCCAGAATTGCAATATAAACTCATAATTAAGGCTTTCTTTCTCAAAAATGGATAACATAAACTCACAATTGTGAGAAATAAAGCCAGAATTGCAATATAAACTAATAATTCAGGCTTTCTTTCTCAGAAATGAATGATATATACTCACAATTGTCAGAAATAAAGCCAGAATTGCAATATAAACTCATAATTCAGGCTTTTTTTTCTCAGAAATGGGTGATATATACTCACAATTGTGAGAAATTAAGCCAGAATTGCAATTTAAACTCATATTTCAGGCTTTCTTTCTCAAAAATGGATTATATAAACTTAAAATTGTGAGCATTAAAGCCAGAATTGCAATATAAACTCATAATTCAGGCTTTCTTTCTCAAAAAAAAAATTATGATATATACTCACATTTGTGAGAAATAAAGCCAGAATTGCAATATGAACTCATAATTCAGGCTTTCTTTCTCAGAAATGGGTGATATATACTCACAATTGTGAGAAATTAAGCCAGAATGGCAATATAAACTCATAATTCAGGCTTTCTTTCTCAGAAATGGGTGATATATACTCACAATTGTGAGAAATTAAGCCAGAATTGCAATTTAAACTCATATTTCAGGCTTTCTTTCTCCATAAACTCACAATTGTGAGAAATAAAGCCAGAATTGCAATATAAACTAATAATTCAGGCTTTCTTTCTCAGAAATGGGTGATATATACTCACAATTGTGAGAAATTAAGCCAGAATTGCAATTTAAACTCATATTTCAGGCTTTCTTTCTCAAAAATGCATGATATATTCTCACAATTGTGAGAAATAAAGCCAGAATTGCAATATAAACTCACAATTCAGGCTTTCTTTCTCAGAAATGGGTGATATATACTCACAATTGTGAGAAATAAAGCCAGAATTGCAATATAAACTCATAATTCAGGCTTTCTTTCTCAAAAATTAATCATATAAACTTACAATTGTGACAATTAAAGCGAGAATTGCAATATAAACTCATAATTAAGGCTTTCTTTCTCAAAAATGGATGATATAAACTTACAATTGTCAGCATTAAAGCCAGAATTGCAATATAAACTCATAATTAAGGCTTTCTTTCTCAAAAATGGTTGATATAAACTTAAAATTGTGAGCATTAAAGCCAGAATTGCAATATAAACTCATAATTCAGGCTTTCTTTCTCAAAAAAAAATTTATGATATATACTCACATTTGTGAGAAAAAAAAAAGCCAGAATTGCAATATAAACTCATAATTCAGGCTTTCTTTCTCAAAAAATTGATGATGTATACTCACATTTGTGAGAAATAAAGCCAGAATTGCAATATGAACTCATAATTCAGGCTTTCTTTCTCAGAAATGGGTGATATATACTCACAATTGTGAGAAATTAAGCCAGAATGGCAATATAAAATCATATTTCAGGCTTTCTTTCTCCATAAACTCACAATTGTGAGAAATAAAGCCAGAATTGCAATATAAACTAATAATTCAGGCTTTCTTTCTCATAAATGTGTGATATATACTCACAATTGTGAGAAATTAAACCAGAATTGCAATTTAAACTCATATGTCAGGCTTTCTTTCTCAAAAATGCATGATATATTCTCACAATTGTGAGAAATAAAGCCAGAATTGCAATATAAACTCACAATTCAGGCTTTCTTTCTCAAAAATGGATAACATGAACTCACAATTGTGAGAAATAAAGCCAGAATTCAATATTAACTCATAATTCAGGCTTTCTTTCTCAGAAATTGGTGATATATACTCACAATTGTGAGAAATAAAGCCAGAATTGCAATATAAACTCATAATTAAGGCTTTCTTTCTCAAAAATGCATAATATATTCTCACAGTTGTGAGAAATAAAGCCATAATTGCAATATAAACTCACAATTCAGGCTATCTTTCTCAGAAATGGGTGATATATACTCACAATTGTGAGAAATAAAGCCAGAATTGCAATATAAACTCATAATTCAGGCTTTCTTTCTCAAAAATTGGTGATATATACTCACAATTGTGAGAAATGAAGCCAGAATTGCAATATGAACTCATAATTCAGGCTTTCTTTCTCAAAAATTAATGATATAAACTTACAATTGTGAGCATTAAAGCGAGAATTGCAATATAAACTCATAATTAAGGCTTTCTTTCTCAAAAATGGATGATATAAACTTAAAATTGTGAGCATTAAAGCCAGAATTGCAATATTAACTCATAATTCAGGCTTTCTTTCTCAGAAATTGGTGATATATACTCACAATTGTGAGAAATGAAGCCAGAATTGCAATATGAACTCATAATTCAGGCTTTCTTTCTCAAAAATGAATGATATAAACTTACAATTGTGAGCATTAAAGCGAGAATTGCAATATAAACTCATAATTCAGGCTTTCTTTCTCAAAAATGGATAACATAAACTCACAATTGTGAGAAATAAAGCCAGAATTGCAATATAAACTCACAATTCAAGCTTTCTTTATCAGAAATGGGTGATATATACTCACAGTTGTGAGAAATAAAGCCAGAATTGCAATATAAACTCACAATTCAAGCTTTCTTTCTCAGAAATGGATAACATAAACTCACAATTGTGAGAAATAAAGCCAGAATTCAATATTAACTAATAATTCAGGCTTTCTTTCTCAGAAATGGATAACATAAACTCACAATTGTGAGAAATAAAGCCAGAATTGCAATATAAACTAATAATTCAGGCTTTCTTTCTTAAAAATGAATGATATAAACTTACAATTGTGAGCATTAAAGCCAGAATTGCAATATAAACTCATAATTAAGGCTTTCTTTCTCAAAAATGGATGATATAAACTTAAAATTGTGAGCATTAAAGCCAGAATTGCAATATAAACTCATAATTCAGGCTTTCTTTCTCAAAAAAAAAATTGATGATATATACTCACATTTGTGAGAAAAAAAAAGCCAGAATTGCAATATAAACTCATAATTCAGGCTTTCTTTCTCAAAAAATTGATGATATATACTCACATTTGTGAGAAATAAAGCCAGAATTGCAATATGAACTCATAATTCAGGCTTTCTTTCTCAGAAATGGGTGATATATACTCACAATTGTGAGAAATTAAGCCAGAATTGCAATTTAAACTCATATTTCAGGCTTTCTTTCTCCATAAACTCACAATTGTGAGAAATAAAGCCAGAATTGCAATATAAACTAATAATTCAGGCTTTCTTTCTCAGAAATGGGTGATATATACTCACAATTGTGAGAAATTAAGCCAGAATTGCAATTTAAACTCATTTTTCAGGCTTTCTTTCTCAAAAATGCATGATATATTCTCACAATTGTGAGAAATAAAGCCAGAATTCAATATAAACTCATAATTCAGGCTTTCTTTCTCAGAAATGGATAACATAAACTCACAATTGTGAGAAATAAAGCCAGAATTCAATATTAACTAATAATTCAGGCTTTCTTTCTCAGAAATGGATAACATAAACTCACAATTGTGAGAAATAAAGCCAGAATTGCAATATAAACTAATAATTCAGGCTTTCTTTCTCAAAAATGAATGATATAAACTTACAATTGTGAGCATTAAAGCCAGAATTGCAATATAAACTCATAATTAAGGCTTTCTTTCTCAAAAATGGATAACATAAACTCACAATTGTGAGAAATAAAGCCAGAATTGCAATATAAACTAATAATTCAGGCTTTCTTTCTCAGAAATGAATGATATATACTCACAATTGTCAGAAATAAAGCCAGAATTGCAATATAAACTCATAATTCAGGCTTTTTTTTCTCAGAAATGGGTGATATATACTCACAATTGTGAGAAATTAAGCCAGAATTGCAATTTAAACTCATATTTCAGGCTTTCTTTCTCAAAAATGGATTATATAAACTTAAAATTGTGAGCATTAAAGCCAGAATTGCAATATAAACTCATAATTAAGGCTTTCTTTCTCAAAAATGGATGATATAAACTTAAAATTGTGAGCATTAAAGCCAGAATTGCAATATAAACTCATAATTCAGGCTTTCTTTCTCAAAAAAAAAATTGATGATATATACTCACATTTGTGAGAAAAAAAAAGCCAGAATTGCAATATAAACTCATAATTCAGGCTTTCTTTCTCAAAAAATTGATGATATATACTCACATTTGTGAGAAATAAAGCCAGAATTGCAATATGAACTCATAATTCAGGCTTTCTTTCTCAGAAATGGGTGATATATACTCACAATTGTGAGAAATTAAGCCAGAATTGCAATTTAAACTCATATTTCAGGCTTTCTTTCTCCATAAACTCACAATTGTGAGAAATAAAGCCAGAATTGCAATATAAACTAATAATTCAGGCTTTCTTTCTCAGAAATGGGTGATATATACTCACAATTGTGAGAAATTAAGCCAGAATTGCAATTTAAACTCATTTTTCAGGCTTTCTTTCTCAAAAATGCATGATATATTCTCACAATTGTGAGAAATAAAGCCAGAATTCAATATAAACTCATAATTCAGGCTTTCTTTCTCAGAAATGGATAACATAAACTCACAATTGTGAGAAATAAAGCCAGAATTCAATATTAACTAATAATTCAGGCTTTCTTTCTCAGAAATGGATAACATAAACTCACAATTGTGAGAAATAAAGCCAGAATTGCAATATAAACTAATAATTCAGGCTTTCTTTCTCAAAAATGAATGATATAAACTTACAATTGTGAGCATTAAAGCCAGAATTGCAATATAAACTCATAATTAAGGCTTTCTTTCTCAAAAATGGATAACATAAACTCACAATTGTGAGAAATAAAGCCAGAATTGCAATATAAACTAATAATTCAGGCTTTCTTTCTCAGAAATGAATGATATATACTCACAATTGTCAGAAATAAAGCCAGAATTGCAATATAAACTCATAATTCAGGCTTTTTTTTCTCAGAAATGGGTGATATATACTCACAATTGTGAGAAATTAAGCCAGAATTGCAATTTAAACTCATATTTCAGGCTTTCTTTCTCAAAAATGGATTATATAAACTTAAAATTGTGAGCATTAAAGCCAGAATTGCAATATAAACTCATAATTCAGGCTTTCTTTCTCAAAAAAAAAAATTATGATATATACTCACATTTGTGAGAAATAAAGCCAGAATTGCAATATGAACTCATAATTCAGGCTTTCTTTCTCAGAAATGGGTGATATATACTCACAATTGTGAGAAATTAAGCCAGAATGGCAATATAAACTCATAATTCAGGCTTTCTTTCTCAGAAATGGGTGATATATACTCACAATTGTGAGAAATTAAGCCAGAATTGCAATTTAAACTCATATTTCAGGCTTTCTTTCTCCATAAACTCACAATTGTGAGAAATAAAGCCAGAATTGCAATATAAACTAATAATTCAGGCTTTCTTTCTCAGAAATGGGTGATATATACTCACAATTGTGAGAAATTAAGCCAGAATTGCAATTTAAACTCATATTTCAGGCTTTCTTTCTCAAAAATGCATGATATATTCTCACAATTGTGAGAAATAAAGCCAGAATTGCAATATAAACTCACAATTCAGGCTTTCTTTCTCAGAAATGGGTGATATATACTCACAATTGTGAGAAATAAAGCCAGAATTGCAATATAAACTCATAATTCAGGCTTTCTTTCTCAAAAATTAATCATATAAACTTACAATTGTGACAATTAAAGCGAGAATTGCAATATAAACTCATAATTAAGGCTTTCTTTCTCAAAAATGGATGATATAAACTTACAATTGTCAGCATTAAAGCCAGAATTGCAATATAAACTCATAATTAAGGCTTTCTTTCTCAAAAATGGTTGATATAAACTTAAAATTGTGAGCATTAAAGCCAGAATTGCAATATAAACTCATAATTCAGGCTTTCTTTCTCAAAAAAAAATTGATGATATATACTCACATTTGTGAGAAAAAAAAAAAGCCAGAATTGCAATATAAACTCATAATTCAGGCTTTCTTTCTCAAAAAATTGATGATGTATACTCACATTTGTGAGAAATAAAGCCAGAATTGCAATATGAACTCATAATTCAGGCTTTCTTTCTCAGAAATGGGTGATATATACTCACAATTGTGAGAAATTAAGCCAGAATGGCAATATAAAATCATATTTCAGGCTTTCTTTCTCCATAAACTCACAATTGTGAGAAATAAAGCCAGAATTGCAATATAAACTAATAATTCAGGCTTTCTTTCTCATAAATGTGTGATATATACTCACAATTGTGAGAAATTAAACCAGAATTGCAATTTAAACTCATATGTCAGGCTTTCTTTCTCAAAAATGCATGATATATTCTCACAATTGTGAGAAATAAAGCCAGAATTGCAATATAAACTCACAATTCAGGCTTTCTTTCTCAAAAATGGATAACATGAACTCACAATTGTGAGAAATAAAGCCAGAATTCAATATTAACTCATAATTCAGGCTTTCTTTCTCAGAAATTGGTGATATATACTCACAATTGTGAGAAATAAAGCCAGAATTGCAATATAAACTCATAATTAAGGCTTTCTTTCTCAAAAATGCATAATATATTCTCACAGTTGTGAGAAATAAAGCCATAATTGCAATATAAACTCACAATTCAGGCTATCTTTCTCAGAAATGGGTGATATATACTCACAATTGTGAGAAATGAAGCCAGAATTGCAATATGAACTCATAATTCAGGCTTTCTTTCTCAAAAATTAATGATATAAACTTACAATTGTGAGCATTAAAGCGAGAATTGCAATATAAACTCATAATTAAGGCTTTCTTTCTCAAAAATGGATGATATAAACTTAAAATTGTGAGCATTAAAGCCAGAATTGCAATATTAACTCATAATTCAGGCTTTCTTTCTTAGAAATTGGTGATATATACTCACAATTGTGAGAAATGAAGCCAGAATTGCAATATGAACTCATAATTCAGGCTTTCTTTCTCAAAAATGAATGATATAAACTTACAATTGTGAGCATTAAAGCGAGAATTGCAATATAAACTCATAATTCAGGCTTTCTTTCTCAAAAATGGATAACATAAACTCACAATTGTGAGAAATAAAGCCAGAATTGCAATATAAACTCACAATTCAAGCTTTCTTTATCAGAAATGGGTGATATATACTCACAGTTGTGAGAAATAAAGCCAGAATTGCAATATAAACTCACAATTCAAGCTTTCTTTATCAGAAATGGGTGATATATACTCACAGTTGTGAGAAATAAAGCCAGAATTGCAATATAAACTCAAAATTCAGGCTTTCTTTCTCATAAATGGATGATATAAACCCACAGTTGTGAGAAATTAAGCCAGAATTGCAATATAAACTCATTATTCAGGCTTTCTTTCTCAGAAATGGATGATATATACTCACAATTGTGAGAAATAAAGCCAGAATTGCAATATAAACTCATAATTCAGGCTTTCTTTCTCAAAAAAAAATTTATGATATATACTCACATTTGTGAGAAATAAAGCCAGAATTGCAATATGAACTCATAATTCAGGCTTTCTTTCTCAGAAATGGGTGATATATACTCACAATTGTGAGAAATTAAGCCAGAATGGCAATATAAACTCATAATTCAGGCTTTCTTTCTCAGAAATGGGTGATATATACTCACAATTGTGAGAAATTAAGCCAGAATTGCAATTTAAACTCATATTTCAGGCTTTCTTTCTCCATAAACTCACAATTGTGAGAAATAAAGCCAGAATTGCAATATAAACTAATAATTCAGGCTTTCTTTCTCAGAAATGGGTGATATATACTCACAATTGTGAGAAATTAAGCCAGAATTGCAATTTAAACTCATATTTCAGGCTTTCTTTCTCAAAAATGCATGATATATTCTCACAATTGTGAGAAATAAAGCCAGAATTGCAATATAAACTCACAATTCAGGCTTTCTTTCTCAGAAATGGGTGATATATACTCACAATTGTGAGAAATAAAGCCAGAATTGCAATATAAACTCATAATTCAGGCTTTCTTTCTCAAAAATTAATCATACAAACTTACAATTGTGACAATTAAAGCGAGAATTGCAATATAAACTCATAATTAAGGCTTTCTTTCTCAAAAATGGATGATATAAACTTACAATTGTCAGCATTAAAGCCAGAATTGCAATATAAACTCATAATTAAGGCTTTCTTTCTCAAAAATGGTTGATATAAACTTAAAATTGTGAGCATTAAAGCCAGAATTGCAATATAAACTCATAATTCAGGCTTTCTTTCTCAAAAAAAAATTGATGATATATACTCACATTTGTGAGAAAAAAAAAAAGCCAGAATTGCAATATAAACTCATAATTCAGGCTTTCTTTCTCAAAAAATTGATGATGTATACTCACATTTGTGAGAAATAAAGCCAGAATTGCAATATGAACTCATAATTCAGGCTTTCTTTCTCAGAAATGGGTGATATATACTCACAATTGTGAGAAATTAAGCCAGAATGGCAATATAAAATCATATTTCAGGCTTTCTTTCTCCATAAACTCACAATTGTGAGAAATAAAGCCAGAATTGCAATATAAACTAATAATTCAGGCTTTCTTTCTTAAAAATGAATGATATAAACTTACAATTGTGAGCATTAAAGCCAGAATTGCAATATAAACTCATAATTAAGGCTTTCTTTCTCAAAAATGGATGATATAAACTTAAAATTGTGAGCATTAAAGCCAGAATTGCAATATAAACTCATAATTCAGGCTTTCTTTCTCAAAAAAAAAAATTGATGATATATACTCACATTTGTGAGAAAAAAAAAGCCAGAATTGCAATATAAACTCATAATTCAGGCTTTCTTTCTCAAAAAATTGATGATATATACTCACATTTGTGAGAAATAAAGCCAGAATTGCAATATGAACTCATAATTCAGGCTTTCTTTCTCAGAAATGGGTGATATATACTCACAATTGTGAGAAATTAAGCCAGAATTGCAATTTAATCTCATATTTCAGGCTTTCTTTCTCCATAAACTCACAATTGTGAGAAATAAAGCCAGAATTGCAATATAAACTAATAATTCAGGCTTTCTTTCTCAGAAATGGGTGATATATACTCACAATTGTGAGAAATTAAGCCAGAATTGCAATTTAAACTCATTTTTCAGGCTTTCTTTCTCAAAAATGCATGATATATTCTCACAATTGTGAGAAATAAAGCCAGAATTCAATATAAACTCATAATTCAGGCTTTCTTTCTCAGAAATGGATAACATAAACTCACAATTGTGAGAAATAAAGCCAGAATTCAATATTAACTAATAATTCAGGCTTTCTTTCTCAGAAATGGATAACATAAACTCACAATTGTGAGAAATAAAGCCAGAATTGCAATATAAACTAATAATTCAGGCTTTCTTTCTCAAAAATGAATGATATAAACTTACAATTGTGAGCATTAAAGCCAGAATTGCAATATAAACTCATAATTAAGGCTTTCTTTCTCAAAAATGGATAACATAAACTCACAATTGTGAGAAATAAAGCCAGAATTGCAATATAAACTAATAATTCAGGCTTTCTTTCTCAGAAATGAATGATATATACTCACAATTGTCAGAAATAAAGCCAGAATTGCAATATAAACTCATAATTCAGGCTTTTTTTTCTCAGAAATGGGTGATATATACTCACAATTGTGAGAAATTAAGCCAGAATTGCAATTTAAACTCATATTTCAGGCTTTCTTTCTCAAAAATGGATTATATAAACTTAAAATTGTGAGCATTAAAGCCAGAATTGCAATATAAACTCATAATTAAGGCTTTCTTTCTCAAAAATGGATGATATAAACTTAAAATTGTGAGCATTAAAGCCAGAATTGCAATATAAACTCATAATTCAGGCTTTCTTTCTCAAAAAAAAAATTGATGATATATACTCACATTTGTGAGAAAAAAAAAGCCAGAATTGCAATATAAACTCATAATTCAGGCTTTCTTTCTCAAAAAATTGATGATATATACTCACATTTGTGAGAAATAAAGCCAGAATTGCAATATGAACTCATAATTCAGGCTTTCTTTCTCAGAAATGGGTGATATATACTCACAATTGTGAGAAATTAAGGCAGAATTGCAATTTAAACTCATATTTCAGGCTTTCTTTCTCCATAAACTCACAATTGTGAGAAATAAAGCCAGAATTGCAATATAAACTAATAATTCAGGCTTTCTTTCTCAGAAATGGGTGATATATACTCACAATTGTGAGAAATTAAGCCAGAATTGCAATTTAAACTCATTTTTCAGGCTTTCTTTCTCAAAAATGCATGATATATTCTCACAATTGTGAGAAATAAAGCCAGAATTCAATATAAACTCATAATTCAGGCTTTCTTTCTCAGAAATGGATAACATAAACTCACAATTGTGAGAAATAAAGCCAGAATTCAATATTAACTAATAATTCAGGCTTTCTTTCTCAGAAATGGATAACATAAACTCACAATTGTGAGAAATAAAGCCAGAATTGCAATATAAACTAATAATTCAGGCTTTCTTTCTCAAAAATGAATGATATAAACTTACAATTGTGAGCATTAAAGCCAGAATTGCAATATAAACTCATAATTAAGGCTTTCTTTCTCAAAAATGGATAACATAAACTCACAATTGTGAGAAATAAAGCCAGAATTGCAATATAAACTAATAATTCAGGCTTTCTTTCTCAGAAATGAATGATATATACTCACAATTGTCAGAAATAAAGCCAGAATTGCAATATAAACTCATAATTCAGGCTTTTTTTTCTCAGAAATGGGTGATATATACTCACAATTGTGAGAAATTAAGCCAGAATTGCAATTTAAACTCATATTTCAGGCTTTCTTTCTCAAAAATGGATTATATAAACTTAAAATTGTGAGCATTAAAGCCAGAATTGCAATATAAACTCATAATTCAGGCTTTCTTTCTCAAAAAAAAAATTATGATATATACTCACATTTGTGAGAAATAAAGCCAGAATTGCAATATGAACTCATAATTCAGGCTTTCTTTCTCAGAAATGGGTGATATATACTCACAATTGTGAGAAATTAAGCCAGAATGGCAATATAAACTCATAATTCAGGCTTTCTTTCTCAGAAATGGGTGATATATACTCACAATTGTGAGAAATTAAGCCAGAATTGCAATTTAAACTCATATTTCAGGCTTTCTTTCTCCATAAACTCACAATTGTGAGAAATAAAGCCAGAATTGCAATATAAACTAATAATTCAGGCTTTCTTTCTCAGAAATGGGTGATATATACTCACAATTGTGAGAAATTAAGCCAGAATTGCAATTTAAACTCATATTTCAGGCTTTCTTTCTCAAAAATGCATGATATATTCTCACAATTGTGAGAAATAAAGCCAGAATTGCAATATAAACTCACAATTCAGGCTTTCTTTCTCAGAAATGGGTGATATATACTCACAATTGTGAGAAATAAAGCCAGAATTGCAATATAAACTCATAATTCAGGCTTTCTTTCTCAAAAATTAATCATATAAACTTACAATTGTGACAATTAAAGCGAGAATTGCAATATAAACTCATAATTAAGGCTTTCTTTCTCAAAAATGGATGATATAAACTTACAATTGTCAGCATTAAAGCCAGAATTGCAATATAAACTCATAATTAAGGCTTTCTTTCTCAAAAATGGTTGATATAAACTTAAAATTGTGAGCATTAAAGCCAGAATTGCAATATAAACTCATAATTCAGGCTTTCTTTCTCAAAAAAAAATTGATGATATATACTCACATTTGTGAGAAAAAAAAAAAGCCAGAATTGCAATATAAACTCATAATTCAGGCTTTCTTTCTCAAAAAATTGATGATGTATACTCACATTTGTGAGAAATAAAGCCAGAATTGCAATATGAACTCATAATTCAGGCTTTCTTTCTCAGAAATGGGTGATATATACTCACAATTGTGAGAAATTAAGCCAGAATGGCAATATAAAATCATATTTCAGGCTTTCTTTCTCCATAAACTCACAATTGTGAGAAATAAAGCCAGAATTGCAATATAAACTAATAATTCAGGCTTTCTTTCTCATAAATGTGTGATATATACTCACAATTGTGAGAAATTAAACCAGAATTGCAATTTAAACTCATATGTCAGGCTTTCTTTCTCAAAAATGCATGATATATTCTCACAATTGTGAGAAATAAAGCCAGAATTGCAATATAAACTCACAATTCAGGCTTTCTTTCTCAAAAATGGATAACATGAACTCACAATTGTGAGAAATAAAGCCAGAATTCAATATTAACTCATAATTCAGGCTTTCTTTCTCAGAAATTGGTGATATATACTCACAATTGTGAGAAATAAAGCCAGAATTGCAATATAAACTCATAATTAAGGCTTTCTTTCTCAAAAATGCATAATATATTCTCACAGTTGTGAGAAATAAAGCCATAATTGCAATATAAACTCACAATTCAGGCTATCTTTCTCAGAAATGGGTGATATATACTCACAATTGTGAGAAATGAAGCCAGAATTGCAATATGAACTCATAATTCAGGCTTTCTTTCTCAAAAATTAATGATATAAACTTACAATTGTGAGCATTAAAGCGAGAATTGCAATATAAACTCATAATTAAGGCTTTCTTTCTCAAAAATGGATGATATAAACTTAAAATTGTGAGCATTAAAGCCAGAATTGCAATATTAACTCATAATTCAGGCTTTCTTTCTTAGAAATTGGTGATATATACTCACAATTGTGAGAAATGAAGCCAGAATTGCAATATGAACTCATAATTCAGGCTTTCTTTCTCAAAAATGAATGATATAAACTTACAATTGTGAGCATTAAAGCGAGAATTGCAATATAAACTCATAATTCAGGCTTTCTTTCTCAAAAATGGATAACATAAACTCACAATTGTGAGAAATAAAGCCAGAATTGCAATATAAACTCACAATTCAAGCTTTCTTTATCAGAAATGGGTGATATATACTCACAGTTGTGAGAAATAAAGCCAGAATTGCAATATAAACTCACAATTCAAGCTTTCTTTATCAGAAATGGGTGATATATACTCACAGTTGTGAGAAATAAAGCCAGAATTGCAATATAAACTCAAAATTCAGGCTTTCTTTCTCATAAATGGATGATATAAACCCACAGTTGTGAGAAATTAAGCCAGAATTGCAATATAAACTCATTATTCAGGCTTTCTTTCTCAGAAATGGATGATATATACTCACAATTGTGAGAAATAAAGCCAGAATTGCAATATAAACTCATAATTCAGGCTTTCTTTCTCAAAAAAAAATTTATGATATATACTCACATTTGTGAGAAATAAAGCCAGAATTGCAATATGAACTCATAATTCAGGCTTTCTTTCTCAGAAATGGGTGATATATACTCACAATTGTGAGAAATTAAGCCAGAATGGCAATATAAACTCATAATTCAGGCTTTCTTTCTCAGAAATGGGTGATATATACTCACAATTGTGAGAAATTAAGCCAGAATTGCAATTTAAACTCATATTTCAGGCTTTCTTTCTCCATAAACTCACAATTGTGAGAAATAAAGCCAGAATTGCAATATAAACTAATAATTCAGGCTTTCTTTCTCAGAAATGGGTGATATATACTCACAATTGTGAGAAATTAAGCCAGAATTGCAATTTAAACTCATATTTCAGGCTTTCTTTCTCAAAAATGCATGATATATTCTCACAATTGTGAGAAATAAAGCCAGAATTGCAATATAAACTCACAATTCAGGCTTTCTTTCTCAGAAATGGGTGATATATACTCACAATTGTGAGAAATAAAGCCAGAATTGCAATATAAACTCATAATTCAGGCTTTCTTTCTCAAAAATTAATCATATAAACTTACAATTGTGACAATTAAAGCGAGAATTGCAATATAAACTCATAATTAAGGCTTTCTTTCTCAAAAATGGATGATATAAACTTACAATTGTCAGCATTAAAGCCAGAATTGCAATATAAACTCATAATTAAGGCTTTCTTTCTCAAAAATGGTTGATATAAACTTAAAATTGTGAGCATTAAAGCCAGAATTGCAATATAAACTCATAATTCAGGCTTTCTTTCTCAAAAAAAAATTGATGATATATACTCACATTTGTGAGAAAAAAAAAAAGCCAGAATTGCAATATAAACTCATAATTCAGGCTTTCTTTCTCAAAAAATTGATGATGTATACTCACATTTGTGAGAAATAAAGCCAGAATTGCAATATGAACTCATAATTCAGGCTTTCTTTCTCAGAAATGGGTGATATATACTCACAATTGTGAGAAATTAAGCCAGAATGGCAATATAAAATCATATTTCAGGCTTTCTTTCTCCATAAACTCACAATTGTGAGAAATAAAGCCAGAATTGCAATATAAACTAATAATTCAGGCTTTCTTTCTTAAAAATGAATGATATAAACTTACAATTGTGAGCATTAAAGCCAGAATTGCAATATAAACTCATAATTAAGGCTTTCTTTCTCAAAAATGGATGATATAAACTTAAAATTGTGAGCATTAAAGCCAGAATTGCAATATAAACTCATAATTCAGGCTTTCTTTCTCAAAAAAAAAAATTGATGATATATACTCACATTTGTGAGAAAAAAAAAGCCAGAATTGCAATATAAACTCATAATTCAGGCTTTCTTTCTCAAAAAATTGATGATATATACTCACATTTGTGAGAAATAAAGCCAGAATTGCAATATGAACTCATAATTCAGGCTTTCTTTCTCAGAAATGGGTGATATATACTCACAATTGTGAGAAATTAAGCCAGAATTGCAATTTAATCTCATATTTCAGGCTTTCTTTCTCCATAAACTCACAATTGTGAGAAATAAAGCCAGAATTGCAATATAAACTAATAATTCAGGCTTTCTTTCTCAGAAATGGGTGATATATACTCACAATTGTGAGAAATTAAGCCAGAATTGCAATTTAAACTCATTTTTCAGGCTTTCTTTCTCAAAAATGCATGATATATTCTCACAATTGTGAGAAATAAAGCCAGAATTCAATATAAACTCATAATTCAGGCTTTCTTTCTCAGAAATGGATAACATAAACTCACAATTGTGAGAAATAAAGCCAGAATTCAATATTAACTAATAATTCAGGCTTTCTTTCTCAGAAATGGATAACATAAACTCACAATTGTGAGAAATAAAGCCAGAATTGCAATATAAACTAATAATTCAGGCTTTCTTTCTCAAAAATGAATGATATAAACTTACAATTGTGAGCATTAAAGCCAGAATTGCAATATAAACTCATAATTAAGGCTTTCTTTCTCAAAAATGGATAACATAAACTCACAATTGTGAGAAATAAAGCCAGAATTGCAATATAAACTAATAATTCAGGCTTTCTTTCTCAGAAATGAATGATATATACTCACAATTGTCAGAAATAAAGCCAGAATTGCAATATAAACTCATAATTCAGGCTTTTTTTTCTCAGAAATGGGTGATATATACTCACAATTGTGAGAAATTAAGCCAGAATTGCAATTTAAACTCATATTTCAGGCTTTCTTTCTCAAAAATGGATTATATAAACTTAAAATTGTGAGCATTAAAGCCAGAATTGCAATATAAACTCATAATTAAGGCTTTCTTTCTCAAAAATGGATGATATAAACTTAAAATTGTGAGCATTAAAGCCAGAATTGCAATATAAACTCATAATTCAGGCTTTCTTTCTCAAAAAAAAAATTGATGATATATACTCACATTTGTGAGAAAAAAAAAGCCAGAATTGCAATATAAACTCATAATTCAGGCTTTCTTTCTCAAAAAATTGATGATATATACTCACATTTGTGAGAAATAAAGCCAGAATTGCAATATGAACTCATAATTCAGGCTTTCTTTCTCAGAAATGGGTGATATATACTCACAATTGTGAGAAATTAAGGCAGAATTGCAATTTAAACTCATATTTCAGGCTTTCTTTCTCCATAAACTCACAATTGTGAGAAATAAAGCCAGAATTGCAATATAAACTAATAATTCAGGCTTTCTTTCTCAGAAATGGGTGATATATACTCACAATTGTGAGAAATTAAGCCAGAATTGCAATTTAAACTCATTTTTCAGGCTTTCTTTCTCAAAAATGCATGATATATTCTCACAATTGTGAGAAATAAAGCCAGAATTCAATATAAACTCATAATTCAGGCTTTCTTTCTCAGAAATGGATAACATAAACTCACAATTGTGAGAAATAAAGCCAGAATTCAATATTAACTAATAATTCAGGCTTTCTTTCTCAGAAATGGATAACATAAACTCACAATTGTGAGAAATAAAGCCAGAATTGCAATATAAACTAATAATTCAGGCTTTCTTTCTCAAAAATGAATGATATAAACTTACAATTGTGAGCATTAAAGCCAGAATTGCAATATAAACTCATAATTAAGGCTTTCTTTCTCAAAAATGGATAACATAAACTCACAATTGTGAGAAATAAAGCCAGAATTGCAATATAAACTAATAATTCAGGCTTTCTTTCTCAGAAATGAATGATATATACTCACAATTGTCAGAAATAAAGCCAGAATTGCAATATAAACTCATAATTCAGGCTTTTTTTTCTCAGAAATGGGTGATATATACTCACAATTGTGAGAAATTAAGCCAGAATTGCAATTTAAACTCATATTTCAGGCTTTCTTTCTCAAAAATGGATTATATAAACTTAAAATTGTGAGCATTAAAGCCAGAATTGCAATATAAACTCATAATTCAGGCTTTCTTTCTCAAAAAAAAAATTATGATATATACTCACATTTGTGAGAAATAAAGCCAGAATTGCAATATGAACTCATAATTCAGGCTTTCTTTCTCAGAAATGGGTGATATATACTCACAATTGTGAGAAATTAAGCCAGAATGGCAATATAAACTCATAATTCAGGCTTTCTTTCTCAGAAATGGGTGATATATACTCACAATTGTGAGAAATTAAGCCAGAATTGCAATTTAAACTCATATTTCAGGCTTTCTTTCTCCATAAACTCACAATTGTGAGAAATAAAGCCAGAATTGCAATATAAACTAATAATTCAGGCTTTCTTTCTCAGAAATGGGTGATATATACTCACAATTGTGAGAAATTAAGCCAGAATTGCAATTTAAACTCATATTTCAGGCTTTCTTTCTCAAAAATGCATGATATATTCTCACAATTGTGAGAAATAAAGCCAGAATTGCAATATAAACTCACAATTCAGGCTTTCTTTCTCAGAAATGGGTGATATATACTCACAATTGTGAGAAATAAAGCCAGAATTGCAATATAAACTCATAATTCAGGCTTTCTTTCTCAAAAATTAATCATATAAACTTACAATTGTGACAATTAAAGCGAGAATTGCAATATAAACTCATAATTAAGGCTTTCTTTCTCAAAAATGGATGATATAAACTTACAATTGTCAGCATTAAAGCCAGAATTGCAATATAAACTCATAATTAAGGCTTTCTTTCTCAAAAATGGTTGATATAAACTTAAAATTGTGAGCATTAAAGCCAGAATTGCAATATAAACTCATAATTCAGGCTTTCTTTCTCAAAAAAAAATTGATGATATATACTCACATTTGTGAGAAAAAAAAAAAGCCAGAATTGCAATATAAACTCATAATTCAGGCTTTCTTTCTCAAAAAATTGATGATGTATACTCACATTTGTGAGAAATAAAGCCAGAATTGCAATATGAACTCATAATTCAGGCTTTCTTTCTCAGAAATGGGTGATATATACTCACAATTGTGAGAAATTAAGCCAGAATGGCAATATAAAATCATATTTCAGGCTTTCTTTCTCCATAAACTCACAATTGTGAGAAATAAAGCCAGAATTGCAATATAAACTAATAATTCAGGCTTTCTTTCTCATAAATGTGTGATATATACTCACAATTGTGAGAAATTAAACCAGAATTGCAATTTAAACTCATATGTCAGGCTTTCTTTCTCAAAAATGCATGATATATTCTCACAATTGTGAGAAATAAAGCCAGAATTGCAATATAAACTCACAATTCAGGCTTTCTTTCTCAAAAATGGATAACATGAACTCACAATTGTGAGAAATAAAGCCAGAATTCAATATTAACTCATAATTCAGGCTTTCTTTCTCAGAAATTGGTGATATATACTCACAATTGTGAGAAATAAAGCCAGAATTGCAATATAAACTCATAATTAAGGCTTTCTTTCTCAAAAATGCATAATATATTCTCACAGTTGTGAGAAATAAAGCCATAATTGCAATATAAACTCACAATTCAGGCTATCTTTCTCAGAAATGGGTGATATATACTCACAATTGTGAGAAATAAAGCCAGAATTGCAATATAAACTCATAATTCAGGCTTTCTTTCTCAAAAATTGGTGATATATACTCACAATTGTGAGAAATGAAGCCAGAATTGCAATATGAACTCATAATTCAGGCTTTCTTTCTCAAAAATTAATGATATAAACTTACAATTGTGAGCATTAAAGCGAGAATTGCAATATAAACTCATAATTAAGGCTTTCTTTCTCAAAAATGGATGATATAAACTTAAAATTGTGAGCATTAAAGCCAGAATTGCAATATTAACTCATAATTCAGGCTTTCTTTCTTAGAAATTGGTGATATATACTCACAATTGTGAGAAATGAAGCCAGAATTGCAATATGAACTCATAATTCAGGCTTTCTTTCTCAAAAATGAATGATATAAACTTACAATTGTGAGCATTAAAGCGAGAATTGCAATATAAACTCATAATTCAGGCTTTCTTTCTCAAAAATGGATAACATAAACTCACAATTGTGAGAAATAAAGCCAGAATTGCAATATAAACTCACAATTCAAGCTTTCTTTATCAGAAATGGGTGATATATACTCACAGTTGTGAGAAATAAAGCCAGAATTGCAATATAAACTCACAATTCAAGCTTTCTTTATCAGAAATGGGTGATATATACTCACAGTTGTGAGAAATAAAGCCAGAATTGCAATATAAACTCAAAATTCAGGCTTTCTTTCTCATAAATGGATGATATAAACCCACAGTTGTGAGAAATTAAGCCAGAATTGCAATATAAACTCATTATTCAGGCTTTCTTTCTCAGAAATGGATGATATATACTCACAATTGTGAGAAATAAAGCCAGAATTGCAATATAAACTCATAATTCAGGCTTTCTTTCTCAAAAAAAAATTTATGATATATACTCACATTTGTGAGAAATAAAGCCAGAATTGCAATATGAACTCATAATTCAGGCTTTCTTTCTCAGAAATGGGTGATATATACTCACAATTGTGAGAAATTAAGCCAGAATGGCAATATAAACTCATAATTCAGGCTTTCTTTCTCAGAAATGGGTGATATATACTCACAATTGTGAGAAATTAAGCCAGAATTGCAATTTAAACTCATATTTCAGGCTTTCTTTCTCCATAAACTCACAATTGTGAGAAATAAAGCCAGAATTGCAATATAAACTAATAATTCAGGCTTTCTTTCTCAGAAATGGGTGATATATACTCACAATTGTGAGAAATTAAGCCAGAATTGCAATTTAAACTCATATTTCAGGCTTTCTTTCTCAAAAATGCATGATATATTCTCACAATTGTGAGAAATAAAGCCAGAATTGCAATATAAACTCACAATTCAGGCTTTCTTTCTCAGAAATGGGTGATATATACTCACAATTGTGAGAAATAAAGCCAGAATTGCAATATAAACTCATAATTCAGGCTTTCTTTCTCAAAAATTAATCATATAAACTTACAATTGTGACAATTAAAGCGAGAATTGCAATATAAACTCATAATTAAGGCTTTCTTTCTCAAAAATGGATGATATAAACTTACAATTGTCAGCATTAAAGCCAGAATTGCAATATAAACTCATAATTAAGGCTTTCTTTCTCAAAAATGGTTGATATAAACTTAAAATTGTGAGCATTAAAGCCAGAATTGCAATATAAACTCATAATTCAGGCTTTCTTTCTCAAAAAAAAATTGATGATATATACTCACATTTGTGAGAAAAAAAAAAGCCAGAATTGCAATATAAACTCATAATTCAGGCTTTCTTTCTCAAAAAATTGATGATGTATACTCACATTTGTGAGAAATAAAGCCAGAATTGCAATATGAACTCATAATTCAGGCTTTCTTTCTCAGAAATGGGTGATATATACTCACAATTGTGAGAAATTAAGCCAGAATGGCAATATAAAATCATATTTCAGGCTTTCTTTCTCCATAAACTCACAATTGTGAGAAATAAAGCCAGAATTGCAATATAAACTAACAATTCAGGCTTTCTTTCTCATAAATGTGTGATATATACTCACAATTGTGAGAAATTAAACCAGAATTGCAATTTAAACTCATATGTCAGGCTTTCTTTCTCAAAAATGCATGATATATTCTCACAATTGTGAGAAATAAAGCCAGAATTGCAATATAAACTCACAATTCAGGCTTTCTTTCTCAAAAATGGATAACATGAACTCACAATTGTGAGAAATAAAGCCAGAATTCAATATTAACTCATAATTCAGGCTTTCTTTCTCAGAAATTGGTGATATATACTCACAATTGTGAGAAATAAAGCCAGAATTGCAATATAAACTCATAATTAAGGCTTTCTTTCTCAAAAATGCATAATATATTCTCACAGTTGTGAGAAATAAAGCCATAATTGCAATATAAACTCACAATTCAGGCTATCTTTCTCAGAAATGGGTGATATATACTCACAATTGTGAGAAATAAAGCCAGAATTGCAATATAAACTCATAATTCAGGCTTTCTTTCTCAAAAATTGGTGATATATACTCACAATTGTGAGAAATGAAGCCAGAATTGCAATATGAACTCATAATTCAGGCTTTCTTTCTCAAAAATTAATGATATAAACTTACAATTGTGAGCATTAAAGCGAGAATTGCAATATAAACTCATAATTAAGGCTTTCTTTCTCAAAAATGGATGATATAAACTTAAAATTGTGAGCATTAAAGCCAGAATTGCAATATTAACTCATAATTCAGGCTTTCTTTCTTAGAAATTGGTGATATATACTCACAATTGTGAGAAATGAAGCCAGAATTGCAATATGAACTCATAATTCAGGCTTTCTTTCTCAAAAATGAATGATATAAACTTACAATTGTGAGCATTAAAGCGAGAATTGCAATATAAACTCATAATTCAGGCTTTCTTTCTCAAAAATGGATAACATAAACTCACAATTGTGAGAAATAAAGCCAGAATTGCAATATAAACTCACAATTCAAGCTTTCTTTATCAGAAATGGGTGATATATACTCACAGTTGTGAGAAATAAAGCCAGAATTGCAATATAAACTCACAATTCAAGCTTTCTTTATCAGAAATGGGTGATATATACTCACAGTTGTGAGAAATAAAGCCAGAATTGCAATATAAACTCAAAATTCAGGCTTTCTTTCTCATAAATGGATGATATAAACCCACAGTTGTGAGAAATTAAGCCAGAATTGCAATATAAACTCATTATTCAGGCTTTCTTTCTCAGAAATGGATGATATATACTCACAATTGTGAGAAATAAAGCCAGAATTGCAATATAAACTCATAATTCAGGCTTTCTTTCTCAAAAAAAAAATTTATGATATATACTCACATTTGTGAGAAATAAAGCCAGAATTGCAATATGAACTCATAATTCAGGCTTTCTTTCTCAGAAATGGGTGATATATACTCACAATTGTGAGAAATTAAGCCAGAATGGCAATATAAACTCATAATTCAGGCTTTCTTTCTCAGAAATGGGTGATATATACTCACAATTGTGAGAAATTAAGCCAGAATTGCAATTTAAACTCATATTTCAGGCTTTCTTTCTCCATAAACTCACAATTGTGAGAAATAAAGCCAGAATTGCAATATAAACTAATAATTCAGGCTTTCTTTCTCAGAAATGGGTGATATATACTCACAATTGTGAGAAATTAAGCCAGAATTGCAATTTAAACTCATATTTCAGGCTTTCTTTCTCAAAAATGCATGATATATTCTCACAATTGTGAGAAATAAAGCCAGAATTGCAATATAAACTCACAATTCAGGCTTTCTTTCTCAGAAATGGGTGATATATACTCACAATTGTGAGAAATAAAGCCAGAATTGCAATATAAACTCATAATTCAGGCTTTCTTTCTCAAAAATTAATCATATAAACTTACAATTGTGACAATTAAAGCGAGAATTGCAATATAAACTCATAATTAAGGCTTTCTTTCTCAAAAATGGATGATATAAACTTACAATTGTCAGCATTAAAGCCAGAATTGCAATATAAACTCATAATTAAGGCTTTCTTTCTCAAAAATGGTTGATATAAACTTAAAATTGTGAGCATTAAAGCCAGAATTGCAATATAAACTCATAATTCAGGCTTTCTTTCTCAAAAAAAAATTGATGATATATACTCACATTTGTGAGAAAAAAAAAAGCCAGAATTGCAATATAAACTCATAATTCAGGCTTTCTTTCTCAAAAAATTGATGATGTATACTCACATTTGTGAGAAATAAAGCCAGAATTGCAATATGAACTCATAATTCAGGCTTTCTTTCTCAGAAATGTGTGATATATACTCACAATTGTGAGAAATTAAACCAGAATTGCAATTTAAACTCATATGTCAGGCTTTCTTTCTCAAAAATGCATGATATATTCTCACAATTGTGAGAAATAAAGCCAGAATTGCAATATAAACTCACAATTCAGGCTTTCTTTCTCAAAAATGGATAACATGAACTCACAATTGTGAGAAATAAAGCCAGAATTCAATATTAACTCATAATTCAGGCTTTCTTTCTCAGAAATTGGTGATATATACTCACAATTGTGAGAAATAAAGCCAGAATTGCAATATAAACTCATAATTAAGGCTTTCTTTCTCAAAAATGCATAATATATTCTCACAGTTGTGAGAAATAAAGCCATAATTGCAATATAAACTCACAATTCAGGCTATCTTTCTCAGAAATGGGTGATATATACTCACAATTGTGAGAAATAAAGCCAGAATTGCAATATAAACTCATAATTCAGGCTTTCTTTCTCAAAAATTGGTGATATATACTCACAATTGTGAGAAATGAAGCCAGAATTGCAATATGAACTCATAATTCAGGCTTTCTTTCTCAAAAATTAATGATATAAACTTACAATTGTGAGCATTAAAGCGAGAATTGCAATATAAACTCATAATTAAGGCTTTCTTTCTCAAAAATGGATGATATAAACTTAAAATTGTGAGCATTAAAGCCAGAATTGCAATATTAACTCATAATTCAGGCTTTCTTTCTTAGAAATTGGTGATATATACTCACAATTGTGAGAAATGAAGCCAGAATTGCAATATGAACTCATAATTCAGGCTTTCTTTCTCAAAAATGAATGATATAAACTTACAATTGTGAGCATTAAAGCGAGAATTGCAATATAAACTCATAATTCAGGCTTTCTTTCTCAAAAATGGATAACATAAACTCACAATTGTGAGAAATAAAGCCAGAATTGCAATATAAACTCACAATTCAAGCTTTCTTTATCAGAAATGGGTGATATATACTCACAGTTGTGAGAAATAAAGCCAGAATTGCAATATAAACTCACAATTCAAGCTTTCTTTATCAGAAATGGGTGATATATACTCACAGTTGTGAGAAATAAAGCCAGAATTGCAATATAAACTCAAAATTCAGGCTTTCTTTCTCATAAATGGATGATATAAACCCACAGTTGTGAGAAATTAAGCCAGAATTGCAATATAAACTCATTATTCAGGCTTTCTTTCTCAGAAATGGATGATATATACTCACAATTGTGAGAAATAAAGCCAGAATTGCAATATAAACTCATAATTCAGGCTTTCTTTCTCAAAAAAAAAAATTTATGATATATACTCACATTTGTGAGAAATAAAGCCAGAATTGCAATATGAACTCATAATTCAGGCTTTCTTTCTCAGAAATGGGTGATATATACTCACAATTGTGAGAAATTAAGCCAGAATGGCAATATAAACTCATAATTCAGGCTTTCTTTCTCAGAAATGGGTGATATATACTCACAATTGTGAGAAATTAAGCCAGAATTGCAATTTAAACTCATATTTCAGGCTTTCTTTCTCCATAAACTCACAATTGTGAGAAATAAAGCCAGAATTGCAATATAAACTAATAATTCAGGCTTTCTTTCTCAGAAATGGGTGATATATACTCACAATTGTGAGAAATTAAGCCAGAATTGCAATTTAAACTCATATTTCAGGCTTTCTTTCTCAAAAATGCATGATATATTCTCACAATTGTGAGAAATAAAGCCAGAATTGCAATATAAACTCACAATTCAGGCTTTCTTTCTCAGAAATGGGTGATATATACTCACAATTGTGAGAAATAAAGCCAGAATTGCAATATAAACTCATAATTCAGGCTTTCTTTCTCAAAAATTAATCATATAAACTTACAATTGTGACAATTAAAGCGAGAATTGCAATATAAACTCATAATTAAGGCTTTCTTTCTCAAAAATGGATGATATAAACTTACAATTGTCAGCATTAAAGCCAGAATTGCAATATAAACTCATAATTAAGGCTTTCTTTCTCAAAAATGGTTGATATAAACTTAAAATTGTGAGCATTAAAGCCAGAATTGCAATATAAACTCATAATTCAGGCTTTCTTTCTCAAAAAAAAATTGATGATATATACTCACATTTGTGAGAAAAAAAAAAAAAGCCAGAATTGCAATATAAACTCATAATTCAGGCTTTCTTTCTCAAAAAATTGATGATGTATACTCACATTTGTGAGAAATAAAGCCAGAATTGCAATATGAACTCATAATTCAGGCTTTCTTTCTCAGAAATGGGTGATATATACTCACAATTGTGAGAAATTAAGCCAGAATGGCAATATAAAATCATATTTCAGGCTTTCTTTCTCCATAAACTCACAATTGTGAGAAATAAAGCCAGAATTGCAATATAAACTAATAATTCAGGCTTTCTTTCTCATAAATGTGTGATATATACTCACAATTGTGAGAAATTAAACCAGAATTGCAATTTAAACTCATATGTCAGGCTTTCTTTCTCAAAAATGCATGATATATTCTCACAATTGTGAGAAATAAAGCCAGAATTGCAATATAAACTCACAATTCAGGCTTTCTTTCTCAAAAATGGATAACATGAACTCACAATTGTGAGAAATAAAGCCAGAATTCAATATTAACTCATAATTCAGGCTTTCTTTCTCAGAAATTGGTGATATATACTCACAATTGTGAGAAATAAAGCCAGAATTGCAATATAAACTCATAATTAAGGCTTTCTTTCTCAAAAATGCATAATATATTCTCACAGTTGTGAGAAATAAAGCCATAATTGCAATATAAACTCACAATTCAGGCTATCTTTCTCAGAAATGGGTGATATATACTCACAATTGTGAGAAATAAAGCCAGAATTGCAATATAAACTCATAATTCAGGCTTTCTTTCTCAAAAATTGGTGATATATACTCACAATTGTGAGAAATGAAGCCAGAATTGCAATATGAACTCATAATTCAGGCTTTCTTTCTCAAAAATTAATGATATAAACTTACAATTGTGAGCATTAAAGCGAGAATTGCAATATAAACTCATAATTAAGGCTTTCTTTCTCAAAAATGGATGATATAAACTTAAAATTGTGAGCATTAAAGCCAGAATTGCAATATTAACTCATAATTCAGGCTTTCTTTCTTAGAAATTGGTGATATATACTCACAATTGTGAGAAATGAAGCCAGAATTGCAATATGAACTCATAATTCAGGCTTTCTTTCTCAAAAATGAATGATATAAACTTACAATTGTGAGCATTAAAGCGAGAATTGCAATATAAACTCATAATTCAGGCTTTCTTTCTCAAAAATGGATAACATAAACTCACAATTGTGAGAAATAAAGCCAGAATTGCAATATAAACTCACAATTCAAGCTTTCTTTATCAGAAATGGGTGATATATACTCACAGTTGTGAGAAATAAAGCCAGAATTGCAATATAAACTCACAATTCAAGCTTTCTTTATCAGAAATGGGTGATATATACTCACAGTTGTGAGAAATAAAGCCAGAATTGCAATATAAACTCAAAATTCAGGCTTTCTTTCTCATAAATGGATGATATAAACCCACAGTTGTGAGAAATTAAGCCAGAATTGCAATATAAACTCATTATTCAGGCTTTCTTTCTCAGAAATGGATGATATATACTCACAATTGTGAGAAATAAAGCCAGAATTGCAATTTAAACTCATATTTCAGGCTTTCTTTCTCAAAAATGAATGATATAAACATACAAATGTGAGCATTAAAGCCAGAATTGCAATATAAACTCATAATTAAGGCTTTCTTCCTCAAAAATTAATCATAAAAACTTACAATTGTGACAATTAAAGCGAGAATTGCAATATAAACTCATAATTAAGGCTTTCTTTCTCAAAAATGCATGATATATTCTCACAATTGTGAGAAATAAAGCCAAAATTGCAATATAAACTCACAATTCAGGCTTTCTTTCTCAAAAATGGATAACATGAACTCACAATTGTGAGAAATAAAGCCAGAATTCAATATTAACTCATAATTCAGGCTTTCTTTCTCAAAAATTGGTGATATATACTCACAATTGTGAGAAATAAAGCCAGAATTGCAATATAAACTCATAATTCAGACTTTCTTTCTCAAAAATGGATAACAAACTCACAATTGTGAGAAATAAAGCCAGAATTCAATATTAACTCATAATTCAGGCTTTCTTTCTCAGAAATGGATAACATAAACTCACAATTGTGAGAAATAAAGCCAGAATTACAATATAAACTAATAATTCAGGCTTTCTTTCTCAAAAATGAATGATATAAACTTACAATTGTGAGCATTAAAGCCAGAATTGCAATATAAACTCATAATTAAGGCTTTCTTTCTCAAAAATGGATAACATAAACTCACAATTGTGAGAAATAAAGCCAGAATTACAATATAAACTAATAATTCAGGCTTTCTTTCTCAGAAATGAATGATATATACTCACAATTGTCAGAAATAAAGCCAGAATTGCAATATAAACTCATAATTGAGGCTTTCTTTGTCAGAAATGGGAGATATATACTCACAATTGTGAGAAATTAAGCCAGAATTGCAATTTAATCTCATATTTCAGGCTTTCTTTCTCCATAAACTCACAATTGTGAGAAATAAAGCCAGAATTGCAATATTAACTCATAATTCAGGCTTTCTTTCTCAGAAATTGGTGATATATACTCACAATTGTGAGAAATGAAGCCAGAATTGCAATATGAACTCATAATTCAGGCTTTCTTTCTCAAAAATTAATGATATAAACGTACAATTGTGAGCATTAAAGCGAGAATTGCAATATAAACTCATAATTAAGGCTTTCTTTCTCAAAAATGTATGATATAAACTTAAAATTGTGAGCATTAAAGCCAGAATTCAATATTAACTCATAATTCAGGCTTTCTTTCTCAGAAATTGGTGATATATACTCACAACTTTGAGAAATAAAGCCAGAATTGCAATATGAACTCATAATTCAGGCTTTCTTTCTCAAAAATGGATAACATAAACTCACAATTGTGAGAAATAAAGCCAGAATTCAATATTAACTCATAATTCAGGCTTTCTTTCTCAGAAATTGGTGATATATACTCACAACTGTGAGAAATAAAGCCAGAATTGCAATATAAACTCATAATTCAGGCTTTCTTTCTCAAAAATGGATGATATATACTCACAATTGTGAGAAATAAAGCCAGAATTCAAAATTAACTCATAATTCAGGCTTTATTTCTCAGAAATTGGTGATATATACTCACAACTGTGAGAAATAAAGCCAGAATTCAATATTAACTCATAATTCAGGCTTTCTTTCTCAGAAATTGGTGATATATACTCACAACTGTGAGAAATAAAGCCAGAATTCTATATTAACTCATAATTCAGGCTTTCTTTCTCAAAAATGGATGATATATACTCACAATTGTGAGAAATAAAGCCAGAATTGCAATATAAACTCACAATTCAGGCTTTATTTCTCAGAAATTGGTGATATATACTCACAACTGTGAGAAATAAAGCCAGAATTCAATATTAACTCATAATTCAGGCTTTCTTTCTCAGAAATTGGTGATATATACTCACAACTGTGAGAAATAAAGCCAGAATTCTATATTAACTCATAATTCAGGCTTTCTTTCTCAAAAATGGATGATATATACTCACAATTGTGAGAAATAAAGCCAGAAGTGCAATATAAACTCACAATTCAAGCTTTCTTTATCAGAAATGGGTGATATATACTCACAATTGTGAGAAATTAAGCCAGAATTGCAATATAAACTCATAATTCAGGCTTTCTTTCTCAGAAATGGATGATATAAACCCACAATTGTGAGCAATAAAGCCAGAATTGCAATTTAAACTCATATTTCAGGCTTTCTTTCTCAAAAATGAATGATATAAACATACAAATGTGAGCATTAAAGCCAGAATTGCAATATAAACTCATAATTAAGGCTTTCTTTCTCAAAAATGGATGATATAAACTTACAATTGTGAGCATTAAAGCCAGAATTGCAATATAAACTCATAATTCAGGCTTTCTTTCTCAGAAATGGGTGATATATACTCATAATTGTGAGAAATGAAGCCAGAATTGCAATATGAACTCATAATTCAGGCTTTCTTTCTCAAAAATTAATCATATAAACTTACAATTGTGACAATTAAAGCGAGAATTGCAATATAAACTAATAATTAAGGCTTTCTTTCTCAAAAATGGATGATATAAACTTACAATTGTCAGCATTAAAGCCAGAATTGCAATATAAACTCATAATTAAGGCTTTCTTTCTCAAAAATGGATGATATAAACTTAAAATTGTGAGCATTAAAGCCAGAATTGCAATATAAACTCATAATTCAGGCTTTCTTTCTCAAAAAAAAATTGATGATATATACTCACATTTGTGAGAAAAAAAAAAGCCAGAATTGCAATATAAACTCATAATTCAGGCTTTCTTTCTCAAAAAATTGATGATATATACTCACATTTGTGAGAAATAAAGCCAGAATTGCAATATGAACTCATAATTCAGGCTTTCTTTCTCAGAAATGGGTGATATATACTCACAATTGTGAGAAATTAAGCCAGAATTGCAATTTATACTCATATTTCAGGCTTTCTTTCTCCATAAACTCACAATTGTGAGAAATAAAGCCAGAATTGCAATATAAACTAATAATTCAGGCTTTCTTTCTCAGAAATGAGTGATATATACTCACAATTGTGAGAAATTAAGCCAGAATTGCAATTTAAACTCATATTTCAGGCTTTCTTTCTCAAAAATGCATGATATATTCTCACAATTGTGAGAAATAAAGCCAGAATTCAATATAAACTCATAATTCAGGCTTTCTTTCTCAGAAATGGATAACATAAACTCACAATTGTGAGAAATAAAGCCAGAATTCAATATTAACTAATAATTCAGGCTTTCTTTCTCAGAAATGGATAACATAAACTCACAATTGTGAGAAATAAAGCCAGAATTGCAATATAAACTAATAATTCAGGCTTTCTTTCTCAAAAATGAATGATATAAACTTACAATTGTGAGCATTAAAGCCAGAATTGCAATATAAACTCATAATTAAGGCTTTCTTTCTCAAAAATGGATGATATAAACTTAAAATTGTGAGCATTAAAGCCAGAATTGCAATATAAACTCATATTTCAGGCTTTCTTTCTCAAAAAAAAAATTGATGATATATACTCACATTTGTGAGAAAAAAAAAAGCCAGAATTGCAATATAAACTCATAATTCAGGCTTTCTTTCTCAAAAAATTGATGATATATACTCACATTTGTGAGAAATAAAGCCAGAATTACAATATGAACTCATAATTCAGGCTTTCTTTCTCAGAAATGGGTGATATATACTCACAATTGTGAGAAATTAAGCCAGAATTGCAATTTAAACTCATATTTCAGGCTTTCTTTCTCAAAAATGCATGATATATTCTCACAATTGTGAGAAATAAAGCCAGAATTCAATATAAACTCATAATTCAGGCTTTCTTTCTCAGAAATGGATAACATAAACTCACAATTGTGAGAAATAAAGCCAGAATTCAATATTAACTAATAATTCAGGCTTTCTTTCTCAGAAATGGATAACATAAACTCACAATTGTGAGAAATAAAGCCAGAATTGCAATATAAACTAATAATTCAGGCTTTCTTTCTCAAAAATGAATGATATAAACTTACAATTGTGAGCATTAAAGCCAGAATTGCAATATAAACTCATAATTAAGGCTTTCTTTCTCAAAAATGGATGATATAAACTTAAAATTGTGAGCATTAAAGCCAGAATTGCAATATAAACTCATAATTCAGGCTTTCTTTCTCAAAAAAAAAATTGATGATATATACTCACATTTGTGAGAAAAAAAAAAGCCAGAATTGCAATATAAACTCATAATTCAGGCTTTCTTTCTCAAAAAATTGATGATATATACTCACATTTGTGAGAAATAAAGCCAGAATTGCAATATGAACTCATAATTCAGGCTTTCTTTCTCAGAAATGGGTGATATATACTCACAATTGTGAGAAATTAAGCCAGAATTGCAATTTAAACTCATATTTCAGGCTTTCTTTCTCCATAAACTCACAATTGTGAGAAATAAAGCCAGAATTGCAATATAAACTAATAATTCAGGCTTTCTTTCTCAGAAATGGGTGATATATACTCACAATTGTGAGAAATTAAGCCAGAATTGCAATTTAAACTCATTTTCAGGCTTTCTTTCTCAAAAATGCATGATATATTCTCACAATTGTGAGAAATAAAGCCAGAATTCAATATAAACTCATAATTCAGGCTTTCTTTCTCAGAAATGGATAACATAAACTCACAATTGTGAGAAATAAAGCCAGAATTCAATATTAACTAATAATTCAGGCTTTCTTTCTCAGAAATGGATAACATAAACTCACAATTGTGAGAAATAAAGCCAGAATTGCAATATAAACTAATAATTCAGGCTTTCTTTCTCAAAAATGAATGATATAAACTTACAATTGTGAGCATTAAAGCCAGAATTGCAATATAAACTCATAATTAAGGCTTTCTTTCTCAAAAATGGATAACATAAACTCACAATTGTGAGAAATAAAGCCAGAATTGCAATATAAACTAATAATTCAGGCTTTCTTTCTCAGAAATGAATGATATATACTCACAATTGTCAGAAATAAAGCCAGAATTGCAATATAAACTCATAATTCAGGCTTTTTTTTCTCAGAAATGGGTGATATATACTCACAATTGTGAGAAATTAAGCCAGAATTGCAATTTAAACTCATATTTCAGGCTTTCTTTCTCAAAAATGGATTATATAAACTTAAAATTGTGAGCATTAAAGCCAGAATTGCAATATAAACTCATAATTCAGGCTTTCTTTCTCAAAAAAAAATTTATGATATATACTCACATTTGTGAGAAATAAAGCCAGAATTGCAATATGAACTCATAATTCAGGCTTTCTTTCTCAGAAATGGGTGATATATACTCACAATTGTGAGAAATTAAGCCAGAATGGCAATATAAACTCATAATTCAGGCTTTCTTTCTCAGAAATGGGTGATATATACTCACAATTGTGAGAAATTAAGCCAGAATTGCAATTTAAACTCATATTTCAGGCTTTCTTTCTCCATAAACTCACAATTGTGAGAAATAAAGCCAGAATTGCAATATAAACTAATAATTCAGGCTTTCTTTCTCAGAAATGGGTGATATATACTCACAATTGTGAGAAATTAAGCCAGAATTGCAATTTAAACTCATATTTCAGGCTTTCTTTCTCAAAAATGCATGATATATTCTCACAATTGTGAGCATTAAAGCCAGAATTGCAATATAAACTCACAATTCAGGCTTTCTTTCTCAGAAATGGGTGATATATACTCACAATTGTGAGCATTAAAGCCAGAATTGCAATATAAACTCATAATTCAGGCTTTCTTTCTCAAAAAAAAATTTATGATATATACTCACATTTGTGAGAAATAAAGCCAGAATTGCAATATGAACTCATAATTCAGGCTTTCTTTCTCAGAAATGGGTGATATATACTCACAATTGTGAGAAATTAAGCCAGAATGGCAATATAAACTCATAATTCAGGCTTTCTTTCTCAGAAATGGGTGATATATACTCACAATTGTGAGCAATTAAGCCAGAATTGCAATTTAAACTCATATTTCAGGCTTTCTTTCTCCATAAACTCACAATTGTGAGAAATAAAGCCAGAATTGCAATATAAACTCATAATTCAGGCTTTCTTTCTCAGAAATGGATGATATAAACCCACAATTGTGAGCAATAAAGCCAGAATTGCAATTTAAACTCATATTTCAGGCTTTCTTTCTCAAAAATGAATGATATAAACATACAAATGTGAGCATTAAAGCCAGAATTGCAATATAAACTCATAATTAAGGCTTTCTTTCTCAAAAATGGATGATATAAACTTACAATTGTGAGCATTAAAGCCAGAATTGCAATATAAACTCATAATTCAGGCTTTCTTTCTCAGAAATGGGTGATATATACTCATAATTGTGAGAAATGAAGCCAGAATTGCAATATGAACTCATAATTCAGGCTTTCTTTCTCAAAAATTAATCATATAAACTTACAATTGTGACAATTAAAGCGAGAATTGCAATATAAACTAATAATTAAGGCTTTCTTTCTCAAAAATGGATGATATAAACTTACAATTGTCAGCATTAAAGCCAGAATTGCAATATAAACTCATAATTAAGGCTTTCTTTCTCAAAAATGGATGATATAAACTTAAAATTGTGAGCATTAAAGCCAGAATTGCAATATAAACTCATAATTCAGGCTTTCTTTCTCAAAAAAAAATTGATGATATATACTCACATTTGTGAGAAAAAAAAAAGCCAGAATTGCAATATAAACTCATAATTCAGGCTTTCTTTCTCAAAAAATTGATGATATATACTCACATTTGTGAGAAATAAAGCCAGAATTGCAATATGAACTCATAATTCAGGCTTTCTTTCTCAGAAATGGGTGATATATACTCACAATTGTGAGAAATTAAGCCAGAATTGCAATTTATACTCATATTTCAGGCTTTCTTTCTCCATAAACTCACAATTGTGAGAAATAAAGCCAGAATTGCAATATAAACTAATAATTCAGGCTTTCTTTCTCAGAAATGAGTGATATATACTCACAATTGTGAGAAATTAAGCCAGAATTGCAATTTAAACTCATATTTCAGGCTTTCTTTCTCAAAAATGCATGATATATTCTCACAATTGTGAGAAATAAAGCCAGAATTCAATATAAACTCATAATTCAGGCTTTCTTTCTCAGAAATGGATAACATAAACTCACAATTGTGAGAAATAAAGCCAGAATTCAATATTAACTAATAATTCAGGCTTTCTTTCTCAGAAATGGATAACATAAACTCACAATTGTGAGAAATAAAGCCAGAATTGCAATATAAACTAATAATTCAGGCTTTCTTTCTCAAAAATGAATGATATAAACTTACAATTGTGAGCATTAAAGCCAGAATTGCAATATAAACTCATAATTAAGGCTTTCTTTCTCAAAAATGGATGATATAAACTTAAAATTGTGAGCATTAAAGCCAGAATTGCAATATAAACTCATATTTCAGGCTTTATTTCTCAAAAAAAAAATTGATGATATATACTCACATTTGTGAGAAAAAAAAAAGCCAGAATTGCAATATAAACTCATAATTCAGGCTTTCTTTCTCAAAAAATTGATGATATATACTCACATTTGTGAGAAATAAAGCCAGAATTACAATATGAACTCATAATTCAGGCTTTCTTTCTCAGAAATGGGTGATATATACTCACAATTGTGAGAAATTAAGCCAGAATTGCAATTTAAACTCATATTTCAGGCTTTCTTTCTCAAAAATGCATGATATATTCTCACAATTGTGAGAAATAAAGCCAGAATTCAATATAAACTCATAATTCAGGCTTTCTTTCTCAGAAATGGATAACATAAACTCACAATTGTGAGAAATAAAGCCAGAATTCAATATTAACTAATAATTCAGGCTTTCTTTCTCAGAAATGGATAACATAAACTCACAATTGTGAGAAATAAAGCCAGAATTGCAATATAAACTAATAATTCAGGCTTTCTTTCTCAAAAATGAATGATATAAACTTACAATTGTGAGCATTAAAGCCAGAATTGCAATATAAACTCATAATTAAGGCTTTCTTTCTCAAAAATGGATGATATAAACTTAAAATTGTGAGCATTAAAGCCAGAATTGCAATATAAACTCATAATTCAGGCTTTCTTTCTCAAAAAAAAAATTGATGATATATACTCACATTTGTGAGAAAAAAAAAAGCCAGAATTGCAATATAAACTCATAATTCAGGCTTTCTTTCTCAAAAAATTGATGATATATACTCACATTTGTGAGAAATAAAGCCAGAATTGCAATATGAACTCATAATTCAGGCTTTCTTTCTCAGAAATGGGTGATATATACTCACAATTGTGAGAAATTAAGCCAGAATTGCAATTTAAACTCATATTTCAGGCTTTCTTTCTCCATAAACTCACAATTGTGAGAAATAAAGCCAGAATTGCAATATAAACTAATAATTCAGGCTTTCTTTCTCAGAAATGGGTGATATATACTCACAATTGTGAGAAATTAAGCCAGAATTGCAATTTAAACTCATTTTCAGGCTTTCTTTCTCAAAAATGCATGATATATTCTCACAATTGTGAGAAATAAAGCCAGAATTCAATATAAACTCATAATTCAGGCTTTCTTTCTCAGAAATGGATAACATAAACTCACAATTGTGAGAAATAAAGCCAGAATTCAATATTAACTAATAATTCAGGCTTTCTTTCTCAGAAATGGATAACATAAACTCACAATTGTGAGAAATAAAGCCAGAATTGCAATATAAACTAATAATTCAGGCTTTCTTTCTCAAAAATGAATGATATAAACTTACAATTGTGAGCATTAAAGCCAGAATTGCAATATAAACTCATAATTAAGGCTTTCTTTCTCAAAAATGGATAACATAAACTCACAATTGTGAGAAATAAAGCCAGAATTGCAATATAAACTAATAATTCAGGCTTTCTTTCTCAGAAATGAATGATATATACTCACAATTGTCAGAAATAAAGCCAGAATTGCAATATAAACTCATAATTCAGGCTTTTTTTTCTCAGAAATGGGTGATATATACTCACAATTGTGAGAAATTAAGCCAGAATTGCAATTTAAACTCATATTTCAGGCTTTCTTTCTCAAAAATGGATTATATAAACTTAAAATTGTGAGCATTAAAGCCAGAATTGCAATATAAACTCATAATTCAGGCTTTCTTTCTCAAAAAAAAAATTTATGATATATACTCACATTTGTGAGAAATAAAGCCAGAATTGCAATATGAACTCATAATTCAGGCTTTCTTTCTCAGAAATGGGTGATATATACTCACAATTGTGAGAAATTAAGCCAGAATGGCAATATAAACTCATAATTCAGGCTTTCTTTCTCAGAAATGGGTGATATATACTCACAATTGTGAGAAATTAAGCCAGAATTGCAATTTAAACTCATATTTCAGGCTTTCTTTCTCCATAAACTCACAATTGTGAGAAATAAAGCCAGAATTGCAATATAAACTAATAATTCAGGCTTTCTTTCTCAGAAATGGGTGATATATACTCACAATTGTGAGAAATTAAGCCAGAATTGCAATTTAAACTCATATTTCAGGCTTTCTTTCTCAAAAATGCATGATATATTCTCACAATTGTGAGAAATAAAGCCAGAATTGCAATATAAACTCACAATTCAGGCTTTCTTTCTCAGAAATGGGTGATATATACTCACAATTGTGAGCATTAAAGCCAGAATTGCAATATAAACTCATAATTCAGGCTTTCTTTCTCAAAAAAAAATTTATGATATATACTCACATTTGTGAGAAATAAAGCCAGAATTGCAATATGAACTCATAATTCAGGCTTTCTTTCTCAGAAATGGGTGATATATACTCACAATTGTGAGAAATTAAGCCAGAATGGCAATATAAACTCATAATTCAGGCTTTCTTTCTCAGAAATGGGTGATATATACTCACAATTGTGAGCAATTAAGCCAGAATTGCAATTTAAACTCATATTTCAGGCTTTCTTTCTCCATAAACTCACAATTGTGAGAAATAAAGCCAGAATTGCAATATAAACTAATAATTCAGGCTTTCTTTCTCAGAAATGGGTGATATATACTCACAATTGTGAGAAATTAAGCCAGAATTGCAATTTAAACTCATATTTCAGGCTTTCTTTCTCAAAAATGCATGATATATTCTCACAATTGTGAGAAATAAAGCCAGAATTGCAATATCAACTCACAATTCAGGCTTTCTTTCTCAGAAATGGGTGATATATACTCACAATTGTGAGAAATAAAGCCAGAATTGCAATATAAACTCATAATTCAGGCTTTCTTTCTCAAAAATTAATCATATAAACTTACAATTGTGACAATTAAAGCGAGAATTGCAATATAAACTCATAATAAAGGCTTTCTTTCTCAAAAATGGATGATATAAACTTACAATTGTCAGCATTAAAGCCAGAATTGCAATATAAACTCATAATTAAGGCTTTCTTTCTCAAAAATGGTTGATATAAACTTAAAATTGTGAGCATTAAAGCCAGAATTGCAATATAAACTCATAATTCAGGCTTTCTTTCTCAAAAAAAAATTGATGATATATACTCACATTTGTGAGAAAAAAAAAAGCCAGAATTGCAATATAAACTCATAATTCAGGCTTTCTTTCTCAAAAAATTGATGATGTATACTCACATTTGTGAGAAATAAAGCCAGAATTGCAATATGAACTCATAATTCAGGCTTTCTTTCTCAGAAATGGGTGATATATACTCACAATTGTGAGAAATTAAGCCAGAATGGCAATATAAAATCATATTTCAGGCTTTCTTTCTCCATAAACTCACAATTGTGAGAAATAAAGCCAGAATTGCAATATAAACTAATAATTCAGGCTTTCTTTCTCAGAAATGGGTGATATATACTCACAATTGTGAGAAATTAAGCCAGAATTGCAATTTAAACTCATATTTCAGGCTTTCTTTCTCAAAAATGCATGATATATTCTCACAATTGTGAGAAATAAAGCCAGAATTGCAATATAAACTCACAATTCAGGCTTTCTTTCTCAGAAATGGGTGATATATACTCACAATTGTGAGCATTAAAGCCAGAATTGCAATATAAACTCATAATTCAGGCTTTCTTTCTCAAAAAAAAATTTATGATATATACTCACATTTGTGAGAAATAAAGCCAGAATTGCAATATGAACTCATAATTCAGGCTTTCTTTCTCAGAAATGGGTGATATATACTCACAATTGTGAGAAATTAAGCCAGAATGGCAATATAAACTCATAATTCAGGCTTTCTTTCTCAGAAATGGGTGATATATACTCACAATTGTGAGCAATTAAGCCAGAATTGCAATTTAAACTCATATTTCAGGCTTTCTTTCTCCATAAACTCACAATTGTGAGAAATAAAGCCAGAATTGCAATATAAACTAATAATTCAGGCTTTCTTTCTCAGAAATGGGTGATATATACTCACAATTGTGAGAAATTAAGCCAGAATTGCAATTTAAACTCATATTTCAGGCTTTCTTTCTCAAAAATGCATGATATATTCTCACAATTGTGAGAAATAAAGCCAGAATTGCAATATCAACTCACAATTCAGGCTTTCTTTCTCAGAAATGGGTGATATATACTCACAATTGTGAGAAATAAAGCCAGAATTGCAATATAAACTCATAATTCAGGCTTTCTTTCTCAAAAATTAATCATATAAACTTACAATTGTGACAATTAAAGCGAGAATTGCAATATAAACTCATAATAAAGGCTTTCTTTCTCAAAAATGGATGATATAAACTTACAATTGTCAGCATTAAAGCCAGAATTGCAATATAAACTCATAATTAAGGCTTTCTTTCTCAAAAATGGTTGATATAAACTTAAAATTGTGAGCATTAAAGCCAGAATTGCAATATAAACTCATAATTCAGGCTTTCTTTCTCAAAAAAAAATTGATGATATATACTCACATTTGTGAGAAAAAAAAAAGCCAGAATTGCAATATAAACTCATAATTCAGGCTTTCTTTCTCAAAAAATTGATGATGTATACTCACATTTGTGAGAAATAAAGCCAGAATTGCAATATGAACTCATAATTCAGGCTTTCTTTCTCAGAAATGGGTGATATATACTCACAATTGTGAGAAATTAAGCCAGAATGGCAATATAAAATCATATTTCAGGCTTTCTTTCTCCATAAACTCACAATTGTGAGAAATAAAGCCAGAATTGCAATATAAACTAATAATTCAGGCTTTCTTTCTCATAAATGTGTGATATATACTCACAATTGTGAGAAATTAAACCAGAATTGCAATTTAAACTCATATGTCAGGCTTTCTTTCTCAAAAATGCATGATATATTCTCACAATTGTGAGAAATAAAGCCAGAATTGCAATATAAACTCACAATTCAGGCTTTCTTTCTCAAAAATGGATAACATGAACTCACAATTGTGAGAAATAAAGCCAGAATTCAATATTAACTCATAATTCAGGCTTTCTTTCTCAGAAATTGGTGATATATACTCACAATTGTGAGAAATAAAGCCAGAATTGCAATATAAACTCATAATTCAGGCTTTCTTTCTCAAAAATGGATAACAAACTCACAATTGTGAGAAATAAAGCCAGAATTCAATATTAACTCATAATTCAGGCTTTCTTTCTCAGAAATGGATAACATAAACTCACAATTGTGAGAAATAAAGCCAGAATTCAATATCGACTAATAATTCAGGCTTTCTTTCTCAGAAATGGATAACATAAACTCACAATTGTGAGAAATAAAGCCAGAATTGCAATATAAACTAATAATTCAGGCTTTCTTTCTCAAAAATGACTGATATAAACTTTCAATTGTGAGCATTAAAGCCAGAATTGCAATATAAACTCATAATTAAGGCTTTCTTTCTCAAAAATGGATAACATAAACTCACAATTGTGAGAAATAAAGCCAGAATTGCAATATAAACTAATAATTCCGGCTTTCTTTCTCAGAAATGAATGATATATACTCACAATTGTGAGAAATTAAGCCAGAATTGCAATTTAATCTCATATTTCAGGCTTTCTTTCTCCATAAACTCACAATTGTCAGAAATAAAGCCAGAATTGCAATATAAACTCATAATTCAGGCTTTCTTTGTCAGAAATGGGTGATATATACTCACAATTGTGAGAAATTAAGCCAGAATTGCAATTTAATCTCATATTTCAGGCTTTCTTTCTCCATAAACTCACAATTGTGAGAAATTAAGCCAGAATTGCAATTTAAACTCACAATTCAGGCTTTCTTTCTCAGAAATGGGTGATATATACTCACAATTGTGAGAAATAAAGCCAGAATTGCAATATAAACTCATAATTCAGGCTTTCTTTCTCAAAAATTGGTGATATAAACTCACAATTGTGAGAAATGAAGCCAGAATTGCAATATGAACTCATAATTCAGGCTTTCTTTCTCAAAAATTAATGATATAAACTTACAATTGTGAGCATTAAAGCGAGAATTGCAATATAAACTCATAATTAAGGCTTTCTTTCTCAAAAATGGATGATATAAACTTAAAATTGTGAGCATTAAAGCCAGAATTGCAATATAAACTCATAATTCAGGCTTTCTTTCTCAAAAAAAAAAAAATTGATGATATATACTCACATTTGTGAGAAAAAAAAAAAGCCAGAATTGCAATATAAACTCATAATTCAGGCTTTCTTTCTCAAAAAATTGATGATATATACTCACATTTGTGAGAAATAAAGCCAGAATTGCAATATGAACTCATAATTCAGGCTTTCTTTCTCAGAAATGGGTGATATATACTCACATTTGTGAGAAAAAAAAAAGCCAGAATTGCAATATAAACTCATAATTCAGGCTTTCTTTCTCAAAAAATTGATGATATATACTCACATTTGTGAGAAATAAAGCCAGAATTGCAATTTAAACTCATATTTCAGGCTTTCTTTCTCCATAAACTCACAATTGTGAGAAATAAAGCCAGAATTGCAATATAAACTAATAATTCAGGCTTTCTTTCTCAGAAATGGGTGATATATACTCACAATTGTGAGAAATTAAGCCAGAATTGCAATTTAAACTCATTTTCAGGCTTTCTTTCTCAAAAATGCATGATATATTCTCACAATTGTGAGAAATAAAGCCAGAATTCAATATAAACTCATAATTCAGGCTTTCTTTCTCAGAAATGGATAACATAAACTCACAATTGTGAGAAATAAAGCCAGAATTCAATATTAACTAATAATTCAGGCTTTCTTTCTCAGAAATGGATAACATAAACTCACAATTGTGAGAAATAAAGCCAGAATTGCAATATAAACTAATAATTCAGGCTTTCTTTCTCAAAAATGAATGATATAAACTTACAATTGTGAGCATTAAAGCCAGAATTGCAATATAAACTCATAATTAAGGCTTTCTTTCTCAAAAATGGATAACATAAACTCACAATTGTGAGAAATAAAGCCAGAATTGCAATATAAACTAATAATTCAGGCTTTCTTTCTCAGAAATGAATGATATATACTCACAATTGTCAGAAATAAAGCCAGAATTGCAATATAAACTCATAATTCAGGCTTTTTTTTCTCAGAAATGGGTGATATATACTCACAATTGTGAGAAATTAAGCCAGAATTGCAATTTAAACTCATATTTCAGGCTTTCTTTCTCAAAAATGGATTATATAAACTTAAAATTGTGAGCATTAAAGCCAGAATTGCAATATAAACTCATAATTCAGGCTTTCTTTCTCAAAAAAAAATTTATGATATATACTCACATTTGTGAGAAATAAAGCCAGAATTGCAATATGAACTCATAATTCAGGCTTTCTTTCTCAGAAATGGGTGATATATACTCACAATTGTGAGAAATTAAGCCAGAATGGCAATATAAACTCATAATTCAGGCTTTCTTTCTCAGAAATGGGTGATATATACTCACAATTGTGAGAAATTAAGCCAGAATTGCAATTTAAACTCATATTTCAGGCTTTCTTTCTCCATAAACTCACAATTGTGAGAAACAAAGCCAGAATTGCAATATAAACTAATAATTCAGGCTTTCTTTCTCAGAAATGGGTGATATATACTCACAATTGTGAGAAATTAAGCCAGAATTGCAATTTAAACTCATATTTCAGGCTTTCTTTCTCAAAAATGCATGATATATTCTCACAATTGTGAGAAATAAAGCCAGAATTGCAATATAAACTCACAATTCAGGCTTTCTTTCTCAGAAATGGGTGATATATACTCACAATTGTGAGCATTAAAGCCAGAATTGCAATATAAACTCATAATTCAGGCTTTCTTTCTCAAAAAAAAATTTATGATATATACTCACATTTGTGAGAAATAAAGCCAGAATTGCAATATGAACTCATAATTCAGGCTTTCTTTCTCAGAAATGGGTGATATATACTCACAATTGTGAGAAATTAAGCCAGAATGGCAATATAAACTCATAATTCAGGCTTTCTTTCTCAGAAATGGGTGATATATACTCACAATTGTGAGCAATTAAGCCAGAATTGCAATTTAAACTCATATTTCAGGCTTTCTTTCTCCATAAACTCACAATTGTGAGAAATAAAGCCAGAATTGCAATATAAACTAATAATTCAGGCTTTCTTTCTCAGAAATGGGTGATATATACTCACAATTGTGAGAAATTAAGCCAGAATTGCAATTTAAACTCATATTTCAGGCTTTCTTTCTCAAAAATGCATGATATATTCTCACAATTGTGAGAAATAAAGCCAGAATTGCAATATAAACTCACAATTCAGGCTTTCTTTCTCAGAAATGGGTGATATATACTCACAATTGTGAGAAATAAAGCCAGAATTGCAATATAAACTCATAATTCAGGCTTTCTTTCTCAAAAATTAATCATATAAACTTACAATTGTGACAATTAAAGCGAGAATTGCAATATAAACTCATAATAAAGGCTTTCTTTCTCAAAAATGGATGATATAAACTTACAATTGTCAGCATTAAAGCCAGAATTGCAATATAAACTCATAATTAAGGCTTTCTTTCTCAAAAATGGTTGATATAAACTTAAAATTGTGAGCATTAAAGCCAGAATTGCAATATAAACTCATAATTCAGGCTTTCTTTCTCAAAAAAAAATTGATGATATATACTCACATTTGTGAGAAAAAAAAAAAGCCAGAATTGCAATATAAACTCATAATTCAGGCTTTCTTTCTCAAAAAATTGATGATGTATACTCACATTTGTGAGAAATAAAGCCAGAATTGCAATATGAACTCATAATTCAGGCTTTCTTTCTCAGAAATGGGTGATATATACTCACAATTGTGAGAAATTAAGCCAGAATGGCAATATAAAATCATATTTCAGGCTTTCTTTCTCCATAAACTCACAATTGTGAGAAATAAAGCCAGAATTGCAATATAAACTAATAATTCAGGCTTTCTTTCTCATAAATGTGTGATATATACTCACAATTGTGAGAAATTAAACCAGAATTGCAATTTAAACTCATATGTCAGGCTTTCTTTCTCAAAAATGCATGATATATTCTCACAATTGTGAGAAATAAAGCCAGAATTGCAATATAAACTCACAATTCAGGCTTTCTTTCTCAAAAATGGATAACATGAACTCACAATTGTGAGAAATAAAGCCAGAATTCAATATTAACTCATAATTCAGGCTTTCTTTCTCAGAAATTGGTGATATATACTCACAATTGTGAGAAATAAAGCCAGAATTGCAATATAAACTCATAATTCAGGCTTTCTTTCTCAAAAATGGATAACAAACTCACAATTGTGAGAAATAAAGCCAGAATTCAATATTAACTCATAATTCAGGCTTTCTTTCTCAGAAATGGATAACATAAACTCACAATTGTGAGAAATAAAGCCAGAATTCAATATCGACTAATAATTCAGGCTTTCTTTCTCAGAAATGGATAACATAAACTCACAATTGTGAGAAATAAAGCCAGAATTGCAATATAAACTAATAATTCAGGCTTTCTTTCTCAAAAATGATTGATATAAACTTTCAATTGTGAGCATTAAAGCCAGAATTGCAATATAAACTCATAATTAAGGCTTTCTTTCTCAAAAATGGATAACATAAACTCACAATTGTGAGAAATAAAGCCAGAATTGCAATATAAACTAATAATTCAGGCTTTCTTTCTCAGAAATGAATGATATATACTCACAATTGTGAGAAATTAAGCCAGAATTGCAATTTAATCTCATATTTCAGGCTTTCTTTCTCCATAAACTCACAATTGTCAGAAATAAAGCCAGAATTGCAATATAAACTCATAATTCAGGCTTTCTTTGTCAGAAATGGGTGATATATACTCACAATTGTGAGAAATTAAGCCAGAATTGCAATTTAATCTCATATTTCAGGCTTTCTTTCTCCATAAACTCACAATTGTGAGAAATTAAGCCAGAATTGCAATTTAAACTCACAATTCAGGCTTTCTTTCTCAGAAATGGGTGATATATACTCACAATTGTGAGAAATAAAGCCAGAATTGCAATATAAACTCATAATTCAGGCTTTCTTTCTCAAAAATTGGTGATATAAACTCACAATTGTGAGAAATGAAGCCAGAATTGCAATATGAACTCATAATTCAGGCTTTCTTTCTCAAAAATTAATGATATAAACTTACAATTGTGAGCATTAAAGCGAGAATTGCAATATAAACTCATAATTAAGGCTTTCTTTCTCAAAAATGGATGATATAAACTTACAATTGTGAGCATTAAAGCGAGAATTGCAATATAAACTCATAATTAAGGCTTTCTTTCTCAAAAATGGCTGATATAAACTTAAAATTGTGAGCATTAAAGCCAGAATTGCAATATAAACTCATAATTCAGGCTTTCTTTCTCAAAAATGGATAACATAAACTCACAATTTTGAGAAATAAAGCCAGAATTCAATATGAACTCATAATTCAGGCTTTCTTTCTCAAAAATTAATGAGATAAACTTACAATTGTGAGCATTAAAGCGAGAATTGCAATATAAACTCATGATTAAGGCTTTCTTTCTCAAAAATGGATGATATAAACTAACAATTGTGAGCATTAAAGCGAGAATTGCAATATAAACTCATAATTAAGGCTTTCTTTCTCAAAAATGGATGATATAAACTTACAATTGTGAGCATTAAAGCCAGAATTGCAATATAAACTCATAATTAAGGCTTTCTTTCTCAAAAATGGATGATATAAACTTAAAATTGTGAGCATTAAAGACAGAATTGCAATATAAACTCATATTTCAGGCTTTCTTTCTCAAAAATGCATGATATATTCTCACAATTGTGAGAAATAAAGCCAGAATTGCAAAATCAACTCACAATTCAGGCTTTCTTTCTCAGAAATGGGTGATATATACTCACAATTGTGAGAAATAAAGCTAGAATTGCAATATAAACTCATAATTCAGGCTTTCTTTCTCAAAAATGGATAACATAAACTCACAATTGTTAGAAATAAAGCCAGAATTCAATATTAACTCATAATTCAGGCTTTCTTTCTCAGAAATGGATAACATAAACTCACAATTGTGAGAAATAATGCCAGAATTGCAATATCAACTCATAATTCAGGCTTTCTTTCTCAAAAAATTGATGATATATACACACAATTGTGAGAAATAAAGCCAAAATTGCAATATAAACTCATAATTCAGGCATTCTTTCTCAAAAAATTGATGATATATACTCACATTTGTGAGAAATAAAGCCAGAATGGCAATATAAACTCATAATTCAGGCTTTCTTTCTCAGAAATGGGTGATATATACTCACAATTGTGAGAAATTAAGCCAGAATTGCAATTTAAACTCATATTTCAGGCTTTCTTTCTCCATAAACTCACAATTGTGAGAAATTAAGCCAGAATTGCAATTTAAACTCATATTTCAGGCTTTCTTTCTCAAAAATGCATGATATATTCTCACAATTGTGTGAAATAAAGCCAGAATTGCAATATAAACTCACAATTCAGGCTTTCTTTCTCAGAAATGGGTGATATTTACTCACAATTGTGAGAAATAAAGCCAGAATTGCAATATAAACTCATAATTCAGGCTTTCTTTCTCAAAAATGGATGATATAAACTTAAAATTGTGAGCATTAAAGCCAGAATTGCAATATTAACTCATAATTCAGGCTTTCTTTCTCAAAAATGCATGATATATTCTCACAATTGTGAGAAATAAAGCCAGAATTCAATATAAACTCATAATTCAGGCTTTCTTTCTCAGAAATGGATAACATAAACTCACAATTGTGAGAAATAAAGCCAGAATTCAATATTAACTAATAATTCAGGCTTTCTTTCTCAGAAATGGATAACATAAACTCACAATTGTGAGAAATAAAGCCAGAATTGCAATATAAACTAATAATTCAGGCTTTCTTTCTCAAAAATGAATGATATAAACTTACAATTGTGAGCATTAAAGCCAGAATTGCAATATAAACTCATAATTAAGGCTTTCTTTCTCAAAAATGGATAACATAAACTCACAATTGTGAGAAATAAAGCCAGAATTGCAATATAAACTAATAATTCAGGCTTTCTTTCTCAGAAATGAATGATATATACTCACAATTGTGAGAAATTAAGCCAGAATTGCAATTTAATCTCATATTTCAGGCTTTCTTTCTCCATAAACTCACAATTGTCAGAAATAAAGCCAGAATTGCAATATAAACTCATAATTCAGGCTTTCTTTGTCAGAAATGGGTGATATATACTCACAATTGTGAGAAATTAAGCCAGAATTGCAATTTAATCTCATATTTCAGGCTTTCTTTCTCCATAAACTCACAGTTGTGAGAAATTAAGCCAGAATTGCAATTTAAACTCACAATTCAGGCTTTCTTTCTCAGAAATGGGTGATATATACTCACAATTGTGAGAAATAAAGCCAGAATTGCAATATAAACTCATAATTCAGGCTTTCTTTCTCAAAAATTGGTGATATAAACTCACAATTGTGAGAAATGAAGCCAGAATTGCAATATGAACTCATAATTCAGGCTTTCTTTCTCAAAAATTAATGATATAAACTTACAATTGTGAGCATTAAAGCGAGAATTGCAATATAAACTCATAATTAAGGCTTTCTTTCTCAAAAATGGATGATATAAACTTACAATTGTGAGCATTAAAGCGAGAATTGCAATATAAACTCATAATTAAGGCTTTCTTTCTCAAAAATGGCTGATATAAACTTAAAATTGTGAGCATTAAAGCCAGAATTGCAATATAAACTCATAATTCAGGCTTTCTTTCTCAAAAATGGATAACATAAACTCACAATTGTGAGAAATAAAGCCAGAATTCAATATGAACTCATAATTCAGGCTTTCTTTCTCAAAAATTAATGAGATAAACTTACAATTGTGAGCATTAAAGCGAGAATTGCAATATAAACTCATGATTAAGGCTTTCTTTCTCAAAAATGGATGATATAAACTAACAATTGTGAGCATTAAAGCGAGAATTGCAATATAAACTCATAATTAAGGCTTTCTTTCTCAAAAATGGATGATATAAACTTACATTTGTGAGCATTAAAGCCAGAATTGCAATATAAACTCATAATTAAGGCTTTCTTTCTCAAAAATGGATGATATAAACTTAAAATTGTGAGCATTAAAGACAGAATTGCAATATAAACTCATATTTCAGGCTTTCTTTCTCAAAAATGCATGATATATTCTCACAATTGTGAGAAATAAAGCCAGAATTGCAAAATCAACTCACAATTCAGGCTTTCTTTCTCAGAAATGGGTGATATATACTCACAATTGTGAGAAATAAAGCTAGAATTGCAATATAAACTCATAATTCAGGCTTTCTTTCTCAAAAATGGATAACATAAACTCACAATTGTTAGAAATAAAGCCAGAATTCAATATTAACTCATAATTCAGGCTTTCTTTCTCAGAAATGGATAACATAAACTCACAATTGTGAGAAATAATGCCAGAATTGCAATATCAACTCATAATTCAGGCTTTCTTTCTCAAAAAATTGATGATATATACACACAATTGTGAGAAATAAAGCAAAAATTGCAATATAAACTCATAATTCAGGCATTCTTTCTCAAAAAATTGATGATATATACTCACATTTGTGAGAAATAAAGCCAGAATGGCAATATAAACTCATAATTCAGGCTTTCTTTCTCAGAAATGGGTGATATATACTCACAATTGTGAGAAATTAAGCCAGAATTGCAATTTAAACTCATATTTCAGGCTTTCTTTCTCCATAAACTCACAATTGTGAGAAATTAAGCCAGAATTGCAATTTAAACTCATATTTCAGGCTTTCTTTCTCAAAAATGCATGATATATTCTCACAATTGTGAGAAATAAAGCCAGAATTGCAATATAAACTCACAATTCAGGCTTTCTTTCTCAGAAATGGGTGATATTTACTCACAATTGTGAGAAATAAAGCCAGAATTCAATATAAACTCATAATTCAGGCTTTCTTTCTCAAAAATGGATAACATAAACTCACAATTGTGAGAAATAAAGCCAGAATTCAATATTAACTAATAATTCAGGCTTTCTTTCTCAGAAATGGATAACATAAACTCACAATTGTGAGAAATAAAGCCAGAATTGCAATATAAACTAATAATTCAGGCTTTCTTTCTCAAAAATGAATGATATAAACTTACAATTGTGAGCATTAAAGCCAGAATTGCAATATAAACTCATAATTAAGGCTTTCTTTCTCAAAAATGGATGATATAAACTTAAAATTGTGAGCATTAAAGCCAGAATTGCAATATAAACTCATAATTCAGGCTTTCTTTCTCAAAAAAAAAATTGATGATATATACTCACATTTGTGAGAAAAAAAAAAGCCAGAATTGCAATATAAACTCATAATTCAGGCTTTCTTTCTCAAAAAATTGATGATATATACTCACATTTGTGAGAAATAAAGCCAGAATTGCAATATGAACTCATAATTCAGGCTTTCTTTCTCAGAAATGGGTGATATATACTCACAATTGTGAGAAATTAAGCCAGAATTGCAATTTAAACTCATATTTCAGGCTTTCTTTCTCCATAAACTCACAATTGTGAGAAATAAAGCCAGAATTGCAATATAAACTAATAATTCAGGCTTTCTTTCTCAGAAATGGGTGATATATACTCACAATTGTGAGAAATTAAGCCAGAATTGCAATTTAAACTCATTTTCAGGCTTTCTTTCTCAAAAATGCATGATATATTCTCACAATTGTGAGAAATAAAGCCAGAATTCAATATAAACTCATAATTCAGGCTTTCTTTCTCAGAAATGGATAACATAAACTCACAATTGTGAGAAATAAAGCCAGAATTCAATATTAACTAATAATTCAGGCTTTCTTTCTCAGAAATGGATAACATAAACTCACAATTGTGAGAAATAAAGCCAGAATTGCAATATAAACTAATAATTCAGGCTTTCTTTCTCAAAAATGAATGATATAAACTTACAATTGTGAGCATTAAAGCCAGAATTGCAATATAAACTCATAATTAAGGCTTTCTTTCTCAAAAATGGATAACATAAACTCACAATTGTGAGAAATAAAGCCAGAATTGCAATATAAACTAATAATTCAGGCTTTCTTTCTCAGAAATGAATGATATATACTCACAATTGTCAGAAATAAAGCCAGAATTGCAATATAAACTCATAATTCAGGCTTTTTTTTCTCAGAAATGGGTGATATATACTCACAATTGTGAGAAATTAAGCCAGAATTGCAATTTAAACTCATATTTCAGGCTTTCTTTCTCAAAAATGGATTATATAAACTTAAAATTGTGAGCATTAAAGCCAGAATTGCAATATAAACTCATAATTCAGGCTTTCTTTCTCAAAAAAAAAATTTATGATATATACTCACATTTGTGAGAAATAAAGCCAGAATTGCAATATGAACTCATAATTCAGGCTTTCTTTCTCAGAAATGGGTGATATATACTCACAATTGTGAGAAATTAAGCCAGAATGGCAATATAAACTCATAATTCAGGCTTTCTTTCTCAGAAATGGGTGATATATACTCACAATTGTGAGAAATTAAGCCAGAATTGCAATTTAAACTCATATTTCAGGCTTTCTTTCTCCATAAACTCACAATTGTGAGAAATAAAGCCAGAATTGCAATATAAACTAATAATTCAGGCTTTCTTTCTCAGAAATGGGTGATATATACTCACAATTGTGAGAAATTAAGCCAGAATTGCAATTTAAACTCATATTTCAGGCTTTCTTTCTCAAAAATGCATGATATATTCTCACAATTGTGAGAAATAAAGCCAGAATTGCAATATAAACTCACAATTCAGGCTTTCTTTCTCAGAAATGGGTGATATATACTCACAATTGTGAGCATTAAAGCCAGAATTGCAATATAAACTCATAATTCAGGCTTTCTTTCTCAAAAAAAAATTTATGATATATACTCACATTTGTGAGAAATAAAGCCAGAATTGCAATATGAACTCATAATTCAGGCTTTCTTTCTCAGAAATGGGTGATATATACTCACAATTGTGAGAAATTAAGCCAGAATGGCAATATAAACTCATAATTCAGGCTTTCTTTCTCAGAAATGGGTGATATATACTCACAATTGTGAGCAATTAAGCCAGAATTGCAATTTAAACTCATATTTCAGGCTTTCTTTCTCCATAAACTCACAATTGTGAGAAATAAAGCCAGAATTGCAATATAAACTAATAATTCAGGCTTTCTTTCTCAGAAATGGGTGATATATACTCACAATTGTGAGAAATTAAGCCAGAATTGCAATTTAAACTCATATTTCAGGCTTTCTTTCTCAAAAATGCATGATATATTCTCACAATTGTGAGAAATAAAGCCAGAATTGCAATATCAACTCACAATTCAGGCTTTCTTTCTCAGAAATGGGTGATATATACTCACAATTGTGAGAAATAAAGCCAGAATTGCAATATAAACTCATAATTCAGGCTTTCTTTCTCAAAAATTAATCATATAAACTTACAATTGTGACAATTAAAGCGAGAATTGCAATATAAACTCATAATAAAGGCTTTCTTTCTCAAAAATGGATGATATAAACTTACAATTGTCAGCATTAAAGCCAGAATTGCAATATAAACTCATAATTAAGGCTTTCTTTCTCAAAAATGGTTGATATAAACTTAAAATTGTGAGCATTAAAGCCAGAATTGCAATATAAACTCATAATTCAGGCTTTCTTTCTCAAAAAAAAATTGATGATATATACTCACATTTGTGAGAAAAAAAAAAGCCAGAATTGCAATATAAACTCATAATTCAGGCTTTCTTTCTCAAAAAATTGATGATGTATACTCACATTTGTGAGAAATAAAGCCAGAATTGCAATATGAACTCATAATTCAGGCTTTCTTTCTCAGAAATGGGTGATATATACTCACAATTGTGAGAAATTAAGCCAGAATGGCAATATAAAATCATATTTCAGGCTTTCTTTCTCCATAAACTCACAATTGTGAGAAATAAAGCCAGAATTGCAATATAAACTAATAATTCAGGCTTTCTTTCTCATAAATGTGTGATATATACTCACAATTGTGAGAAATTAAACCAGAATTGCAATTTAAACTCATATGTCAGGCTTTCTTTCTCAAAAATGCATGATATATTCTCACAATTGTGAGAAATAAAGCCAGAATTGCAATATAAACTCACAATTCAGGCTTTCTTTCTCAAAAATGGATAACATGAACTCACAATTGTGAGAAATAAAGCCAGAATTCAATATTAACTCATAATTCAGGCTTTCTTTCTCAGAAATTGGTGATATATACTCACAATTGTGAGAAATAAAGCCAGAATTGCAATATAAACTCATAATTCAGGCTTTCTTTCTCAAAAATGGATAACAAACTCACAATTGTGAGAAATAAAGCCAGAATTCAATATTAACTCATAATTCAGGCTTTCTTTCTCAGAAATGGATAACATAAACTCACAATTGTGAGAAATAAAGCCAGAATTCAATATCGACTAATAATTCAGGCTTTCTTTCTCAGAAATGGATAACATAAACTCACAATTGTGAGAAATAAAGCCAGAATTGCAATATAAACTAATAATTCAGGCTTTCTTTCTCAAAAATGACTGATATAAACTTTCAATTGTGAGCATTAAAGCCAGAATTGCAATATAAACTCATAATTAAGGCTTTCTTTCTCAAAAATGGATAACATAAACTCACAATTGTGAGAAATAAAGCCAGAATTGCAATATAAACTAATAATTCCGGCTTTCTTTCTCAGAAATGAATGATATATACTCACAATTGTGAGAAATTAAGCCAGAATTGCAATTTAATCTCATATTTCAGGCTTTCTTTCTCCATAAACTCACAATTGTCAGAAATAAAGCCAGAATTGCAATATAAACTCATAATTCAGGCTTTCTTTGTCAGAAATGGGTGATATATACTCACAATTGTGAGAAATTAAGCCAGAATTGCAATTTAATCTCATATTTCAGGCTTTCTTTCTCCATAAACTCACAATTGTGAGAAATTAAGCCAGAATTGCAATTTAAACTCACAATTCAGGCTTTCTTTCTCAGAAATGGGTGATATATACTCACAATTGTGAGAAATAAAGCCAGAATTGCAATATAAACTCATAATTCAGGCTTTCTTTCTCAAAAATTGGTGATATAAACTCACAATTGTGAGAAATGAAGCCAGAATTGCAATATGAACTCATAATTCAGGCTTTCTTTCTCAAAAATTAATGATATAAACTTACAATTGTGAGCATTAAAGCGAGAATTGCAATATAAACTCATAATTAAGGCTTTCTTTCTCAAAAATGGATGATATAAACTTAAAATTGTGAGCATTAAAGCCAGAATTGCAATATAAACTCATAATTCAGGCTTTCTTTCTCAAAAAAAAAAAATTGATGATATATACTCACATTTGTGAGAAAAAAAAAAAGCCAGAATTGCAATATAAACTCATAATTCAGGCTTTCTTTCTCAAAAAATTGATGATATATACTCACATTTGTGAGAAATAAAGCCAGAATTGCAATATGAACTCATAATTCAGGCTTTCTTTCTCAGAAATGGGTGATATATACTCACATTTGTGAGAAAAAAAAAAGCCAGAATTGCAATATAAACTCATAATTCAGGCTTTCTTTCTCAAAAAATTGATGATATATACTCACATTTGTGAGAAATAAAGCCAGAATTGCAATTTAAACTCATATTTCAGGCTTTCTTTCTCCATAAACTCACAATTGTGAGAAATAAAGCCAGAATTGCAATATAAACTAATAATTCAGGCTTTCTTTCTCAGAAATGGGTGATATATACTCACAATTGTGAGAAATTAAGCCAGAATTGCAATTTAAACTCATTTTCAGGCTTTCTTTCTCAAAAATGCATGATATATTCTCACAATTGTGAGAAATAAAGCCAGAATTCAATATAAACTCATAATTCAGGCTTTCTTTCTCAGAAATGGATAACATAAACTCACAATTGTGAGAAATAAAGCCAGAATTCAATATTAACTAATAATTCAGGCTTTCTTTCTCAGAAATGGATAACATAAACTCACAATTGTGAGAAATAAAGCCAGAATTGCAATATAAACTAATAATTCAGGCTTTCTTTCTCAAAAATGAATGATATAAACTTACAATTGTGAGCATTAAAGCCAGAATTGCAATATAAACTCATAATTAAGGCTTTCTTTCTCAAAAATGGATAACATAAACTCACAATTGTGAGAAATAAAGCCAGAATTGCAATATAAACTAATAATTCAGGCTTTCTTTCTCAGAAATGAATGATATATACTCACAATTGTCAGAAATAAAGCCAGAATTGCAATATAAACTCATAATTCAGGCTTTTTTTTCTCAGAAATGGGTGATATATACTCACAATTGTGAGAAATTAAGCCAGAATTGCAATTTAAACTCATATTTCAGGCTTTCTTTCTCAAAAATGGATTATATAAACTTAAAATTGTGAGCATTAAAGCCAGAATTGCAATATAAACTCATAATTCAGGCTTTCTTTCTCAAAAAAAAATTTATGATATATACTCACATTTGTGAGAAATAAAGCCAGAATTGCAATATGAACTCATAATTCAGGCTTTCTTTCTCAGAAATGGGTGATATATACTCACAATTGTGAGAAATTAAGCCAGAATGGCAATATAAACTCATAATTCAGGCTTTCTTTCTCAGAAATGGGTGATATATACTCACAATTGTGAGAAATTAAGCCAGAATTGCAATTTAAACTCATATTTCAGGCTTTCTTTCTCCATAAACTCACAATTGTGAGAAACAAAGCCAGAATTGCAATATAAACTAATAATTCAGGCTTTCTTTCTCAGAAATGGGTGATATATACTCACAATTGTGAGAAATTAAGCCAGAATTGCAATTTAAACTCATATTTCAGGCTTTCTTTCTCAAAAATGCATGATATATTCTCACAATTGTGAGAAATAAAGCCAGAATTGCAATATAAACTCACAATTCAGGCTTTCTTTCTCAGAAATGGGTGATATATACTCACAATTGTGAGCATTAAAGCCAGAATTGCAATATAAACTCATAATTCAGGCTTTCTTTCTCAAAAAAAAATTTATGATATATACTCACATTTGTGAGAAATAAAGCCAGAATTGCAATATGAACTCATAATTCAGGCTTTCTTTCTCAGAAATGGGTGATATATACTCACAATTGTGAGAAATTAAGCCAGAATGGCAATATAAACTCATAATTCAGGCTTTCTTTCTCAGAAATGGGTGATATATACTCACAATTGTGAGCAATTAAGCCAGAATTGCAATTTAAACTCATATTTCAGGCTTTCTTTCTCCATAAACTCACAATTGTGAGAAATAAAGCCAGAATTGCAATATAAACTAATAATTCAGGCTTTCTTTCTCAGAAATGGGTGATATATACTCACAATTGTGAGAAATTAAGCCAGAATTGCAATTTAAACTCATATTTCAGGCTTTCTTTCTCAAAAATGCATGATATATTCTCACAATTGTGAGAAATAAAGCCAGAATTGCAATATAAACTCACAATTCAGGCTTTCTTTCTCAGAAATGGGTGATATATACTCACAATTGTGAGAAATAAAGCCAGAATTGCAATATAAACTCATAATTCAGGCTTTCTTTCTCAAAAATTAATCATATAAACTTACAATTGTGACAATTAAAGCGAGAATTGCAATATAAACTCATAATAAAGGCTTTCTTTCTCAAAAATGGATGATATAAACTTACAATTGTCAGCATTAAAGCCAGAATTGCAATATAAACTCATAATTAAGGCTTTCTTTCTCAAAAATGGTTGATATAAACTTAAAATTGTGAGCATTAAAGCCAGAATTGCAATATAAACTCATAATTCAGGCTTTCTTTCTCAAAAAAAAATTGATGATATATACTCACATTTGTGAGAAAAAAAAAAGCCAGAATTGCAATATAAACTCATAATTCAGGCTTTCTTTCTCAAAAAATTGATGATGTATACTCACATTTGTGAGAAATAAAGCCAGAATTGCAATATGAACTCATAATTCAGGCTTTCTTTCTCAGAAATGGGTGATATATACTCACAATTGTGAGAAATTAAGCCAGAATGGCAATATAAAATCATATTTCAGGCTTTCTTTCTCCATAAACTCACAATTGTGAGAAATAAAGCCAGAATTGCAATATAAACTAATAATTCAGGCTTTCTTTCTCATAAATGTGTGATATATACTCACAATTGTGAGAAATTAAACCAGAATTGCAATTTAAACTCATATGTCAGGCTTTCTTTCTCAAAAATGCATGATATATTCTCACAATTGTGAGAAATAAAGCCAGAATTGCAATATAAACTCACAATTCAGGCTTTCTTTCTCAAAAATGGATAACATGAACTCACAATTGTGAGAAATAAAGCCAGAATTCAATATTAACTCATAATTCAGGCTTTCTTTCTCAGAAATTGGTGATATATACTCACAATTGTGAGAAATAAAGCCAGAATTGCAATATAAACTCATAATTCAGGCTTTCTTTCTCAAAAATGGATAACAAACTCACAATTGTGAGAAATAAAGCCAGAATTCAATATTAACTCATAATTCAGGCTTTCTTTCTCAGAAATGGATAACATAAACTCACAATTGTGAGAAATAAAGCCAGAATTCAATATCGACTAATAATTCAGGCTTTCTTTCTCAGAAATGGATAACATAAACTCACAATTGTGAGAAATAAAGCCAGAATTGCAATATAAACTAATAATTCAGGCTTTCTTTCTCAAAAATGATTGATATAAACTTTCAATTGTGAGCATTAAAGCCAGAATTGCAATATAAACTCATAATTAAGGCTTTCTTTCTCAAAAATGGATAACATAAACTCACAATTGTGAGAAATAAAGCCAGAATTGCAATATAAACTAATAATTCAGGCTTTCTTTCTCAGAAATGAATGATATATACTCACAATTGTGAGAAATTAAGCCAGAATTGCAATTTAATCTCATATTTCAGGCTTTCTTTCTCCATAAACTCACAATTGTCAGAAATAAAGCCAGAATTGCAATATAAACTCATAATTCAGGCTTTCTTTGTCAGAAATGGGTGATATATACTCACAATTGTGAGAAATTAAGCCAGAATTGCAATTTAATCTCATATTTCAGGCTTTCTTTCTCCATAAACTCACAATTGTGAGAAATTAAGCCAGAATTGCAATTTAAACTCACAATTCAGGCTTTCTTTCTCAGAAATGGGTGATATATACTCACAATTGTGAGAAATAAAGCCAGAATTGCAATATAAACTCATAATTCAGGCTTTCTTTCTCAAAAATTGGTGATATAAACTCACAATTGTGAGAAATGAAGCCAGAATTGCAATATGAACTCATAATTCAGGCTTTCTTTCTCAAAAATTAATGATATAAACTTACAATTGTGAGCATTAAAGCGAGAATTGCAATATAAACTCATAATTAAGGCTTTCTTTCTCAAAAATGGATGATATAAACTTACAATTGTGAGCATTAAAGCGAGAATTGCAATATAAACTCATAATTAAGGCTTTCTTTCTCAAAAATGGCTGATATAAACTTAAAATTGTGAGCATTAAAGCCAGAATTGCAATATAAACTCATAATTCAGGCTTTCTTTCTCAAAAATGGATAACATAAACTCACAATTTTGAGAAATAAAGCCAGAATTCAATATGAACTCATAATTCAGGCTTTCTTTCTCAAAAATTAATGAGATAAACTTACAATTGTGAGCATTAAAGCGAGAATTGCAATATAAACTCATGATTAAGGCTTTCTTTCTCAAAAATGGATGATATAAACTAACAATTGTGAGCATTAAAGCGAGAATTGCAATATAAACTCATAATTAAGGCTTTCTTTCTCAAAAATGGATGATATAAACTTACAATTGTGAGCATTAAAGCCAGAATTGCAATATAAACTCATAATTAAGGCTTTCTTTCTCAAAAATGGATGATATAAACTTAAAATTGTGAGCATTAAAGACAGAATTGCAATATAAACTCATATTTCAGGCTTTCTTTCTCAAAAATGCATGATATATTCTCACAATTGTGAGAAATAAAGCCAGAATTGCAAAATCAACTCACAATTCAGGCTTTCTTTCTCAGAAATGGGTGATATATACTCACAATTGTGAGAAATAAAGCTAGAATTGCAATATAAACTCATAATTCAGGCTTTCTTTCTCAAAAATGGATAACATAAACTCACAATTGTTAGAAATAAAGCCAGAATTCAATATTAACTCATAATTCAGGCTTTCTTTCTCAGAAATGGATAACATAAACTCACAATTGTGAGAAATAATGCCAGAATTGCAATATCAACTCATAATTCAGGCTTTCTTTCTCAAAAAATTGATGATATATACACACAATTGTGAGAAATAAAGCCAAAATTGCAATATAAACTCATAATTCAGGCATTCTTTCTCAAAAAATTGATGATATATACTCACATTTGTGAGAAATAAAGCCAGAATGGCAATATAAACTCATAATTCAGGCTTTCTTTCTCAGAAATGGGTGATATATACTCACAATTGTGAGAAATTAAGCCAGAATTGCAATTTAAACTCATATTTCAGGCTTTCTTTCTCCATAAACTCACAATTGTGAGAAATTAAGCCAGAATTGCAATTTAAACTCATATTTCAGGCTTTCTTTCTCAAAAATGCATGATATATTCTCACAATTGTGAGAAATAAAGCCAGAATTGCAATATAAACTCACAATTCAGGCTTTCTTTCTCAGAAATGGGTGATATTTACTCACAATTGTGAGAAATAAAGCCAGAATTGCAATATAAACTCATAATTCAGGCTTTCTTTCTCAAAAATGGATGATATAAACTTAAAATTGTGAGCATTAAAGCCAGAATTGCAATATTAACTCATAATTCAGGCTTTCTTTCTCAGAAATTGGTGATATATACTCACAATTGTGAGAAATGAAGCCAGAATTGCAATATGAACTCATAATTCAGGCTTTCTTTCTCAAAAATGCATGATATATTCTCACAATTGTGAGAAATAAAGCCAGAATTCAATATAAACTCATAATTCAGGCTTTCTTTCTCAGAAATGGATAACATAAACTCACAATTGTGAGAAATAAAGCCAGAATTCAATATTAACTAATAATTCAGGCTTTCTTTCTCAGAAATGGATAACATAAACTCACAATTGTGAGAAATAAAGCCAGAATTGCAATATAAACTAATAATTCAGGCTTTCTTTCTCAAAAATGAATGATATAAACTTACAATTGTGAGCATTAAAGCCAGAATTGCAATATAAACTCATAATTAAGGCTTTCTTTCTCAAAAATGGATAACATAAACTCACAATTGTGAGAAATAAAGCCAGAATTGCAATATAAACTAATAATTCAGGCTTTCTTTCTCAGAAATGAATGATATATACTCACAATTGTGAGAAATTAAGCCAGAATTGCAATTTAATCTCATATTTCAGGCTTTCTTTCTCCATAAACTCACAATTGTCAGAAATAAAGCCAGAATTGCAATATAAACTCATAATTCAGGCTTTCTTTGTCAGAAATGGGTGATATATACTCACAATTGTGAGAAATTAAGCCAGAATTGCAATTTAATCTCATATTTCAGGCTTTCTTTCTCCATAAACTCACAATTGTGAGAAATTAAGCCAGAATTGCAATTTAAACTCACAATTCAGGCTTTCTTTCTCAGAAATGGGTGATATATACTCACAATTGTGAGAAATAAAGCCAGAATTGCAATATAAACTCATAATTCAGGCTTTCTTTCTCAAAAATTGGTGATATAAACTCACAATTGTGAGAAATGAAGCCAGAATTGCAATATGAACTCATAATTCAGGCTTTCTTTCTCAAAAATTAATGATATAAACTTACAATTGTGAGCATTAAAGCGAGAATTGCAATATAAACTCATAATTAAGGCTTTCTTTCTCAAAAATGGATGATATAAACTTACAATTGTGAGCATTAAAGCGAGAATTGCAATATAAACTCATAATTAAGGCTTTCTTTCTCAAAAATGGCTGATATAAACTTAAAATTGTGAGCATTAAAGCCAGAATTGCAATATAAACTCATAATTCAGGCTTTCTTTCTCAAAAATGGATAACATAAACTCACAATTGTGAGAAATAAAGCCAGAATTCAATATGAACTCATAATTCAGGCTTTCTTTCTCAAAAATTAATGAGATAAACTTACAATTGTGAGCATTAAAGCGAGAATTGCAATATAAACTCATGATTAAGGCTTTCTTTCTCAAAAATGGATGATATAAACTAACAATTGTGAGCATTAAAGCGAGAATTGCAATATAAACTCATAATTAAGGCTTTCTTTCTCAAAAATGGATGATATAAACTTACAATTGTGAGCATTAAAGCCAGAATTGCAATATAAACTCATAATTAAGGCTTTCTTTCTCAAAAATGGATGATATAAACTTAAAATTGTGAGCATTAAAGACAGAATTGCAATATAAACTCATATTTCAGGCTTTCTTTCTCAAAAATGCATGATATATTCTCACAATTGTGAGAAATAAAGCCAGAATTGCAAAATCAACTCACAATTCAGGCTTTCTTTCTCAGAAATGGGTGATATATACTCACAATTGTGAGAAATAAAGCTAGAATTGCAATATAAACTCATAATTCAGGCTTTCTTTCTCAAAAATGGATAACATAAACTCACAATTGTTAGAAATAAAGCCAGAATTCAATATTAACTCATAATTCAGGCTTTCTTTCTCAGAAATGGATAACATAAACTCACAATTGTGAGAAATAAAGCCAGAATTGCAATATAAACTAATAATTCAGGCTTTCTTTCTCAAAAATTAATGATATAAACTTACAATTGTGAGCATTAAAGCCAGAATTGCAATATAAACTCATAATTAAGGCTTTCTTTCTCAAAAATGGATAACATAAACTCACAATTGTGAGAAATAAAGCCAGAATTGCAATATAAACTAATAATTCAGGCTTTCTTTCTCAGAAATGAATGATATATACTCACAATTGTGAGAAATTAAGCCAGAATTGCAATTTAATCTCATATTTCAGGCTTTCTTTCTCCATAAACTCACAATTGTCAGAAATAAAGCCAGAATTGCAATATAAACTCATAATTCAGGCTTTCTTTGTCAGAAATGGGTGATATATACTCACAATTGTGAGAAATTAAGCCAGAATTGCAATTTAATCTCATATTTCAGGCTTTCTTTCTCCATAAACTCACAGTTGTGAGAAATTAAGCCAGAATTGCAATTTAAACTCACAATTCAGGCTTTCTTTCTCAGAAATGGGTGATATATACTCACAATTGTGAGAAATAAAGCCAGAATTGCAATATAAACTCATAATTCAGGCTTTCTTTCTCAAAAATTGGTGATATAAACTCACAATTGTGAGAAATGAAGCCAGAATTGCAATATGAACTCATAATTCAGGCTTTCTTTCTCAAAAATTAATGATATAAACTTACAATTGTGAGCATTAAAGCGAGAATTGCAATATAAACTCATAATTAAGGCTTTCTTTCTCAAAAATGGATGATATAAACTTACAATTGTGAGCATTAAAGCGAGAATTGCAATATAAACTCATAATTAAGGCTTTCTTTCTCAAAAATGGCTGATATAAACTTAAAATTGTGAGCATTAAAGCCAGAATTGCAATATAAACTCATAATTCAGGCTTTCTTTCTCAAAAATGGATAACATAAACTCACAATTGTGAGAAATAAAGCCAGAATTCAATATGAACTCATAATTCAGGCTTTCTTTCTCAAAAATTAATGAGATAAACTTACAATTGTGAGCATTAAAGCGAGAATTGCAATATAAACTCATGATTAAGGCTTTCTTTCTCAAAAATGGATGATATAAACTAACAATTGTGAGCATTAAAGCGAGAATTGCAATATAAACTCATAATTAAGGCTTTCTTTCTCAAAAATGGATGATATAAACTTACATTTGTGAGCATTAAAGCCAGAATTGCAATATAAACTCATAATTAAGGCTTTCTTTCTCAAAAATGGATGATATAAACTTAAAATTGTGAGCATTAAAGACAGAATTGCAATATAAACTCATATTTCAGGCTTTCTTTCTCAAAAATGCATGATATATTCTCACAATTGTGAGAAATAAAGCCAGAATTGCAAAATCAACTCACAATTCAGGCTTTCTTTCTCAGAAATGGGTGATATATACTCACAATTGTGAGAAATAAAGCTAGAATTGCAATATAAACTCATAATTCAGGCTTTCTTTCTCAAAAATGGATAACATAAACTCACAATTGTTAGAAATAAAGCCAGAATTCAATATTAACTCATAATTCAGGCTTTCTTTCTCAGAAATGGATAACATAAACTCACAATTGTGAGAAATAATGCCAGAATTGCAATATCAACTCATAATTCAGGCTTTCTTTCTCAAAAAATTGATGATATATACACACAATTGTGAGAAATAAAGCAAAAATTGCAATATAAACTCATAATTCAGGCATTCTTTCTCAAAAAATTGATGATATATACTCACATTTGTGAGAAATAAAGCCAGAATGGCAATATAAACTCATAATTCAGGCTTTCTTTCTCAGAAATGGGTGATATATACTCACAATTGTGAGAAATTAAGCCAGAATTGCAATTTAAACTCATATTTCAGGCTTTCTTTCTCCATAAACTCACAATTGTGAGAAATTAAGCCAGAATTGCAATTTAAACTCATATTTCAGGCTTTCTTTCTCAAAAATGCATGATATATTCTCACAATTGTGAGAAATAAAGCCAGAATTGCAATATAAACTCACAATTCAGGCTTTCTTTCTCAGAAATGGGTGATATTTACTCACAATTGTGAGAAATAAAGCCAGAATTGCAATATAAACTCATAATTCAGGCTTTCTTTCTCAAAAATGGATGATATAAACTTAAAATTGTGAGCATTAAAGCCAGAATTGCAATATTAACTCATAATTCAGGCTTTCTTTCTCAGAAATTGGTGATATATACTCACAATTGTGAGAAATGAAGCCAGAATTGCAATATGAACTCATAATTCAGGCTTTCTTTCTCAAAAATGCATGATATATTCTCACAATTGTGAGAAATAAAGCCAGAATTCAATATAAACTCATAATTCAGGCTTTCTTTCTCAGAAATGGATAACATAAACTCACAATTGTGAGAAATAAAGCCAGAATTCAATATTAACTAATAATTCAGGCTTTCTTTCTCAGAAATGGATAACATAAACTCACAATTGTGAGAAATAAAGCCAGAATTGCAATATAAACTAATAATTCAGGCTTTCTTTCTCAAAAATGAATGATATAAACTTACAATTGTGAGCATTAAAGCCAGAATTGCAATATAAACTCATAATTAAGGCTTTCTTTCTCAAAAATGGATAACATAAACTCACAATTGTGAGAAATAAAGCCAGAATTGCAATATAAACTAATAATTCAGGCTTTCTTTCTCAGAAATGAATGATATATACTCACAATTGTGAGAAATTAAGCCAGAATTGCAATTTAATCTCATATTTCAGGCTTTCTTTCTCCATAAACTCACAATTGTCAGAAATAAAGCCAGAATTGCAATATAAACTCATAATTCAGGCTTTCTTTGTCAGAAATGGGTGATATATACTCACAATTGTGAGAAATTAAGCCAGAATTGCAATTTAATCTCATATTTCAGGCTTTCTTTCTCCATAAACTCACAATTGTGAGAAATTAAGCCAGAATTGCAATTTAAACTCACAATTCAGGCTTTCTTTCTCAGAAATGGGTGATATATACTCACAATTGTGAGAAATAAAGCCAGAATTGCAATATAAACTCATAATTCAGGCTTTCTTTCTCAAAAATTGGTGATATAAACTCACAATTGTGAGAAATGAAGCCAGAATTGCAATATGAACTCATAATTCAGGCTTTCTTTCTCAAAAATTAATGATATAAACTTACAATTGTGAGCATTAAAGCGAGAATTGCAATATAAACTCATAATTAAGGCTTTCTTTCTCAAAAATGGATGATATAAACTTACAATTGTGAGCATTAAAGCGAGAATTGCAATATAAACTCATAATTAAGGCTTTCTTTCTCAAAAATGGCTGATATAAACTTAAAATTGTGAGCATTAAAGCCAGAATTGCAATATAAACTCATAATTCAGGCTTTCTTTCTCAAAAATGGATAACATAAACTCACAATTGTGAGAAATAAAGCCAGAATTCAATATGAACTCATAATTCAGGCTTTCTTTCTCAAAAATTAATGAGATAAACTTACAATTGTGAGCATTAAAGCGAGAATTGCAATATAAACTCATGATTAAGGCTTTCTTTCTCAAAAATGGATGATATAAACTAACAATTGTGAGCATTAAAGCGAGAATTGCAATATAAACTCATAATTAAGGCTTTCTTTCTCAAAAATGGATGATATAAACTTACAATTGTGAGCATTAAAGCCAGAATTGCAATATAAACTCATAATTAAGGCTTTCTTTCTCAAAAATGGATGATATAAACTTAAAATTGTGAGCATTAAAGACAGAATTGCAATATAAACTCATATTTCAGGCTTTCTTTCTCAAAAATGCATGATATATTCTCACAATTGTGAGAAATAAAGCCAGAATTGCAAAATCAACTCACAATTCAGGCTTTCTTTCTCAGAAATGGGTGATATATACTCACAATTGTGAGAAATAAAGCTAGAATTGCAATATAAACTCATAATTCAGGCTTTCTTTCTCAAAAATGGATAACATAAACTCACAATTGTTAGAAATAAAGCCAGAATTCAATATTAACTCATAATTCAGGCTTTCTTTCTCAGAAATGGATAACATAAACTCACAATTGTGAGAAATAATGCCAGAATTGCAATATCAACTCATAATTCAGGCTTTCTTTCTCAAAAAATTGATGATATATACACACAATTGTGAGAAATAAAGCCAAAATTGCAATATAAACTCATAATTCAGGCATTCTTTCTCAAAAAATTGATGATATATACTCACATTTGTGAGAAATAAAGCCAGAATGGCAATATAAACTCATAATTCAGGCTTTCTTTCTCAGAAATGGGTGATATATACTCACAATTGTGAGAAATTAAGCCAGAATTGCAATTTAAACTCATATTTCAGGCTTTCTTTCTCCATAAACTCACAATTGTGAGAAATTAAGCCAGAATTGCAATTTAAACTCATATTTCAGGCTTTCTTTCTCAAAAATGCATGATATATTCTCACAATTGTGAGAAATAAAGCCAGAATTGCAATATAAACTCACAATTCAGGCTTTCTTTCTCAGAAATGGGTGATATTTACTCACAATTGTGAGAAATAAAGCCAGAATTGCAATATAAACTCATAATTCAGGCTTTCTTTCTCAAAAATGGATGATATAAACTTAAAATTGTGAGCATTAAAGCCAGAATTGCAATATTAACTCATAATTCAGGCTTTCTTTCTCAGAAATTGGTGATATATACTCACAATTGTGAGAAATGAAGCCAGAATTGCAATATGAACTCATAATTCAGGCTTTCTTTCTCAAAAATGCATGATATATTCTCACAATTGTGAGAAATAAAGCCAGAATTCAATATAAACTCATAATTCAGGCTTTCTTTCTCAGAAATGGATAACATAAACTCACAATTGTGAGAAATAAAGCCAGAATTCAATATTAACTAATAATTCAGGCTTTCTTTCTCAGAAATGGATAACATAAACTCACAATTGTGAGAAATAAAGCCAGAATTGCAATATAAACTAATAATTCAGGCTTTCTTTCTCAAAAATGAATGATATAAACTTACAATTGTGAGCATTAAAGCCAGAATTGCAATATAAACTCATAATTAAGACTTTCTTTCTCAAAAATGGATAACATAAACTCACAATTGTGAGAAATAAAGCCAGAATTGCAATATAAACTAATAATTCAGGCTTTCTTTCTCAGAAATGAATGATATATACTCACAATTGTCAGAAATAAAGCCAGAATTGCAATATAAACTCATAATTCAGGCTTTTTTTCTCAGAAATGGGTGATATATACTCACAATTGTGAGAAATTAAGCCAGAATTGCAATTTAAACTCATATTTCAGGCTTTCTTTCTCAAAAATGGATTATATAAACTTAAAATTGTGAGCATTAAAGCCAGAATTGCAATATAAACTCATAATTCAGGCTTTCTTTCTAAAAAAAAAATTTATGATATATACTCACATTTGTGAGAAATAAAGCCAGAATTGCAATATGAACTCATAATTCAGGCTTTCTTTCTCAGAAATGGGTGATATATACTCACAATTGTGAGAAATTAAGCCAGAATGGCAATATAAACTCATAATTCAGGCTTTCTTTCTCAGAAATGGGTGATATATACTCACAATTGTGAGAAATTAAGCCAGAATTGCAATTTAAACTCATATTTCAGGCTTTCTTTCTCCATAAACTCACAATTGTGAGAAATAAAGCCAGAATTGCAATATAAACTAATAATTCAGGCTTTCTTTCTCAGAAAGTGGTGATATATACTCACAATTGTGAGAAATTAAGCCAGAATTGCAATTTAAACTCATATTTCAGGCTTTCTTTCTCAAAAATGCATGATATATTCTCACAATTGTGAGAAATAAAGCCAGAATTGCAATATAAACTCACAATTCAGGCTTTCTTTCTCAGAAATGGGTGATATATACTCACAATTGTGAGAAATAAAGCCAGAATTGCAATATAAACTCATAATTCAGGCTTTCTTTCTCAAAAATTAATCATATAAACTTACAATTGTGACAATTAAAGCGAGAATTGCAATATAAACTCATAATTAAGGCTTTCTTTCTCAAAAATGGATGATATAAACTTACAATTGTCAGCATTAAAGCCAGAATTGCAATATAAACTCATAATTAAGGCTTTCTTTCTCAAAAATGGTCGATATAAACTTAAAATTGTGAACATTAAAGCCAGAATTGCAATTTAAACTCATAATTCAGGCTTTCTTTCTCAAAAAAAAAATTGATGATATATACTCACATTTGTGAGAAAAAAAAAAAGCCAGAATTGCAATATAAACTCATAATTCAGGCTTTCTTTCTCAAAAAATTGATGATGTATACTCACATTTGTGAGAAATAAAGCCAGAATTGCAATATGAACTCATAATTCAGGCTTTCTTTCTCAGAAATGGGTGATATATACTCACAATTGTGAGAAATTAAGCCAGAATGGCAATATAAAATCATATTTCAGGTTTTCTTTCTCCATAAACTCACAATTGTGAGAAATAAAGCCAGAATTGCAATATAAACTAATAATTCAGGCTTTCTTTCTCAGAAATGGGTGATATATACTCACAATTGTGAGAAATTAAACCAGAATTGCAATTTAAACTCATATGTCAGGCTTTCTTTCTCAAAAATGCATGATATATTCTCACAATTGTGAGAAATAAAGCCAGAATTGCAATATAAACTCACAATTCAGGCTTTCTTTCTCAAAAATGGATAACATGAACTCACAATTGTGAGAAATAAAGCCAGAATTCAATATTAACTCAAAATTCAGGCTTTCTTTCTCAGAAATTGGTGATATATACTCACAATTGTGAGAAATAAAGCCAGAATTGCAATATAAACTCATAATTCAGGCTTTCTTTCTCAAAAATGGATAACAAACTCACAATTGTGAGAAATAAAGCCAGAATTCAATATTAACTCATAATTCAGGCTTTCTTTCTCAGAAATGGATAACATAAACTCACAATTGTGAGAAATAAAGCCAGAATTCAATATCGACTAATAATTCAGGCTTTCTTTCTCAGAAATGGATAACATAAACTCACAATTGTGAGAAATAAAGCCAGAATTGCAATATAAACTAATAATTCAGGCTTTCTTTCTCAAAAATGAATGATATAAACTTTCAATTGTGAGCATTAAAGCCAGAATTGCAATATAAACTCATAATTAAGGCTTTCTTTCTCAAAAATGGATAACATAAACTCACAATTGTGAGAAATAAAGCCAGAATTGCAATATAAACTAATAATTCAGGCTTTCTTTCTCAGAAATGAATGATATATACTCACAATTGTGAGAAATTAAGCCAGAATTGCAATTTAATCTCATATTTCAGGCTTTCTTTCTCCATAAACTCACAATTGTCAGAAATAAAGCCAGAATTGCAATATAAACTCATAATTCAGGCTTTCTTTGTCAGAAATGGGTGATATATACTCACAATTGTGAGAAATTAAGCCAGAATTGCAATTTAATCTCATATTTCAGGCTTTCTTTCTCCATAAACTCACAATTGTGAGAAATTAAGCCACAATTGCAATTTAAACTCACAATTCAGGCTTTCTTTCTCAGAAATGGGTGATATATACTCACAATTGTGAGAAATAAAGCCAGAATTGCAATATAAACTCATAATTCAGGCTTTCTTTCTCAAAAATTGGTGATATAAACTCACAATTGTGAGAAATGAAGCCAGAATTGCAATATGAACTCATAATTCAGGCTTTCTTTCTCAAAAATTAATGATCTAAACTTACAATTGTGAGCATTAAAGCGAGAATTGCAATATAAACTCATAATTAAGGCTTTCTTTCTCAAAAATGGATGATATATACTCACAATTGTGAGAAATTAAGCCAGAATTGCAATTTAAACTCATATTTCAGGCTTTCTTTCTCCATAAACTCACAATTGTGAGAAATAAAGCCAGAATTGCAATATAAACTAATAATTCAGGCTTTCTTTCTCAGAAATTGATGATATATACTCACAATTGTGAGAAATTAAGCCAGAATTGCAATTTAAACTCATATTTCAGGCTTTCTTTCTCAAAAATGCATGATATATTCTCACAATTGTGAGAAATAAAGCCAGAATTGCAATATAAACTCACAATTCAGGCTTTCTTTCTCAGAAATGGGTGATATATACTCACAATTGTGAGAAATAAAGCCAGAATTGCAATTTAAACTCATATTTCAGGCTTTCTTTCTCAAAAATGAATGATATAAACATACAAATGTGAGCATTAAAGCCAGAATTGCAATATAAACTCATAATTAAGGCTTTCTTTCTCAAAAATGGATGATATAAACTTACAATTGTGAGCATTAAAGCCAGAATTGCAATATAAACTCATAATTCAGGCTTTCTTTCTCAGAAATGGGTGATATATACTCATAATTGTGAGAAATGAAGCCAGAATTGCAATATGAACTCATAATTCAGGCTTTCTTTCTCAAAAATTAATCATATAAACTTACAATTGTGACAATTAAAGCGAGAATTGCAATATAAACTAATAATTAAGGCTTTCTTTCTCAAAAATGGATGATATAAACTTACAATTGTCAGCATTAAAGCCAGAATTGCAATATAAACTCATAATTAAGGCTTTCTTTCTCAAAAATGGATAACATAAACTCACAATTGTGAGAAATAAAGCCAGAATTGCAATATAAACTAATAATTCAGGCTTTCTTTCTCAGAAATGAATGATATATACTCACAATTGTGAGAAATTAAGCCAGAATTGCAATTTAATCTCATATTTCAGGCTTTCTTTCTCCATAAACTCACAATTGTCAGAAATAAAGCCAGAATTGCAATATAAACTCATAATTCAGGCTTTCTTTGTCAGAAATGGGTGATATATACTCACAATTGTGAGAAATTAAGCCAGAATTGCAATTTAATCTCATATTTCAGGCTTTCTTTCTCCATAAACTCACAATTGTGAGAAATTAAGCCAGAATTGCAATTTAAACTCACAATTCAGGCTTTCTTTCTCAGAAATGGGTGATATATACTCACAATTGTGAGAAATAAAGCCAGAATTGCAATATAAACTCATAATTCAGGCTTTCTTTCTCAAAAATTGGTGATATAAACTCACAATTGTGAGAAATGAAGCCAGAATTGCAATATGAACTCATAATTCAGGCTTTCTTTCTCAAAAATTAATGATATAAACTTACAATTGTGAGCATTAAAGCGAGAATTGCAATATAAACTCATAATTAAGGCTTTCTTTCTCAAAAATGGATGGTATAAACTTACAATTGTGAGCATTAAAGCGAGAATTGCAATATAAACTCATAATTAAGGCTTTCTTTCTCAAAAATGGCTGATATAAACTTAAAATTGTGAGCATTAAAGCCAGAATTGCAATATAAACTCATAATTCAGGCTTTCTTTCTCAAAAATGGATAACATAAACTCACAATTTTGAGAAATAAAGCCAGAATTCAATATGAACTCATAATTCAGGCTTTCTTTCTCAAAAATTAATGAGATAAACTTACAATTGTGAGCATTAAAGCGAGAATTGCAATATAAACTCATGATTAAGGCTTTCTTTCTCAAAAATGGATGATATAAACTAACAATTGTGAGCATTAAAGCGAGAATTGCAATATAAACTCATAATTAAGGCTTTCTTTCTCAAAAATGGATGATATAAACTTACAATTGTGAGCATTAAAGCCAGAATTGCAATATAAACTCATAATTAAGGCTTTCTTTCTCAAAAATGGATGATATAAACTTAAAATTGTGAGCATTAAAGACAGAATTGCAATATAAACTCATATTTCAGGCTTTCTTTCTCAAAAATGCATGATATATTCTCACAATTGTGAGAAATAAAGCCAGAATTGCAAAATCAACTCACAATTCAGGCTTTCTTTCTCAGAAATGGGTGATATATACTCACAATTGTGAGAAATAAAGCTAGAATTGCAATATAAACTCATAATTCAGGCTTTCTTTCTCAAAAATGGATAACATAAACTCACAATTGTTAGAAATAAAGCCAGAATTCAATATTAACTCATAATTCAGGCTTTCTTTCTCAGAAATGGATAACATAAACTCACAATTGTGAGAAATAATGCCAGAATTGCAATATCAACTCATAATTCAGGCTTTCTTTCTCAAAAAATTGATGATATATACACACAATTGTGAGAAATAAAGCCAAAATTGCAATATAAACTCATAATTCAGGCATTCTTTCTCAAAAAATTGATGATATATACTCACATTTGTGAGAAATAAAGCCAGAATGGCAATATAAACTCATAATTCAGGCTTTCTTTCTCAGAAATGGGTGATATATACTCACAATTGTGAGAAATTAAGCCAGAATTGCAATTTAAACTCATATTTCAGGCTTTCTTTCTCCATAAACTCACAATTGTGAGAAATTAAGCCAGAATTGCAATTTAAACTCATATTTCAGGCTTTCTTTCTCAAAAATGCATGATATATTCTCACAATTGTGAGAAATAAAGCCAGAATTGCAATATAAACTCACAATTCAGGCTTTCTTTCTCAGAAATGGGTGATATATACTCACAATTGTGAGAAATAAAGCCAGAATTGCAATATAAACTCATAATTCAGGCTTTCTTTCTCAAAAATTAATCATATAAACTTACAATTGTGACAATTAAAGCGAGAATTGCAATATAAACTCATAATTAAGGCTTTCTTTCTCAAAAATGGATGATATAAACTTACAATTGTCAGCATTAAAGCCAGAATTGCAATATAAACTCATAATTAAGGCTTTCTTTCTCAAAAATGGTCGATATAAACTTAAAATTGTGAACATTAAAGCCAGAATTGCAATTTAAACTCATAATTCAGGCTTTCTTTCTCAAAAAAAAAATTGATGATATATACTCACATTTGTGAGAAAAAAAAAAAGCCAGAATTGCAATATAAACTCATAATTCAGGCTTTCTTTCTCAAAAAATTGATGATGTATACTCACATTTGTGAGAAATAAAGCCAGAATTGCAATATGAACTCATAATTCAGGCTTTCTTTCTCAGAAATGGGTGATATATACTCACAATTGTGAGAAATTAAGCCAGAATGGCAATATAAAATCATATTTCAGGTTTTCTTTCTCCATAAACTCACAATTGTGAGAAATAAAGCCAGAATTGCAATATAAACTAATAATTCAGGCTTTCTTTCTCAGAAATGGGTGATATATACTCACAATTGTGAGAAATTAAACCAGAATTGCAATTTAAACTCATATGTCAGGCTTTCTTTCTCAAAAATGCATGATATATTCTCACAATTGTGAGAAATAAAGCCAGAATTGCAATATAAACTCACAATTCAGGCTTTCTTTCTCAAAAATGGATAACATGAACTCACAATTGTGAGAAATAAAGCCAGAATTCAATATTAACTCAAAATTCAGGCTTTCTTTCTCAGAAATTGGTGATATATACTCACAATTGTGAGAAATAAAGCCAGAATTGCAATATAAACTCATAATTCAGGCTTTCTTTCTCAAAAATGGATAACAAACTCACAATTGTGAGAAATAAAGCCAGAATTCAATATTAACTCATAATTCAGGCTTTCTTTCTCAGAAATCGATAACATAAACTCACAATTGTGAGAAATAAAGCCAGAATTCAATATCGACTAATAATTCAGGCTTTCTTTCTCAGAAATGGATAACATAAACTCACAATTGTGAGAAATAAAGCCAGAATTGCAATATAAACTAATAATTCAGGCTTTCTTTCTCAAAAATGAATGATATAAACTTTCAATTGTGAGCATTAAAGCCAGAATTGCAATATAAACTCATAATTAAGGCTTTCTTTCTCAAAAATGGATAACATAAACTCACAATTGTGAGAAATAAAGCCAGAATTGCAATATAAACTAATAATTCAGGCTTTCTTTCTCAGAAATGAATGATATATACTCACAATTGTGAGAAATTAAGCCAGAATTGCAATTTAATCTCATATTTCAGGCTTTCTTTCTCCATAAACTCACAATTGTCAGAAATAAAGCCAGAATTGCAATATAAACTCATAATTCAGGCTTTCTTTGTCAGAAATGGGTGATATATACTCACAATTGTGAGAAATTAAGCCAGAATTGCAATTTAATCTCATATTTCAGGCTTTCTTTCTCCATAAACTCACAATTGTGAGAAATTAAGCCACAATTGCAATTTAAACTCACAATTCAGGCTTTCTTTCTCAGAAATGGGTGATATATACTCACAATTGTGAGAAATAAAGCCAGAATTGCAATATAAACTCATAATTCAGGCTTTCTTTCTCAAAAATTGGTGATATAAACTCACAATTGTGAGAAATGAAGCCAGAATTGCAATATGAACTCATAATTCAGGCTTTCTTTCTCAAAAATTAATGATCTAAACTTACAATTGTGAGCATTAAAGCGAGAATTGCAATATAAACTCATAATTAAGGCTTTCTTTCTCAAAAATGGATGATATATACTCACAATTGTGAGAAATTAAGCCAGAATTGCAATTTAAACTCATATTTCAGGCTTTCTTTCTCCATAAACTCACAATTGTGAGAAATAAAGCCAGAATTGCAATATAAACTAATAATTCAGGCTTTCTTTCTCAGAAATTGATGATATATACTCACAATTGTGAGAAATTAAGCCAGAATTGCAATTTAAACTCATATTTCAGGCTTTCTTTCTCAAAAATGCATGATATATTCTCACAATTGTGAGAAATAAAGCCAGAATTGCAATATAAACTCACAATTCAGGCTTTCTTTCTCAGAAATGGGTGATATATACTCACAATTGTGAGAAATAAAGCCAGAATTGCAATTTAAACTCATATTTCAGGCTTTCTTTCTCAAAAATGAATGATATAAACATACAAATGTGAGCATTAAAGCCAGAATTGCAATATAAACTCATAATTAAGGCTTTCTTTCTCAAAAATGGATGATATAAACTTACAATTGTGAGCATTAAAGCCAGAATTGCAATATAAACTCATAATTCAGGCTTTCTTTCTCAGAAATGGGTGATATATACTCATAATTGTGAGAAATGAAGCCAGAATTGCAATATGAACTCATAATTCAGGCTTTCTTTCTCAAAAATTAATCATATAAACTTACAATTGTGACAATTAAAGCGAGAATTGCAATATAAACTAATAATTAAGGCTTTCTTTCTCAAAAATGGATGATATAAACTTACAATTGTCAGCATTAAAGCCAGAATTGCAATATAAACTCATAATTAAGGCTTTCTTTCTCAAAAATGGATAACATAAACTCACAATTGTGAGAAATAAAGCCAGAATTGCAATATAAACTAATAATTCAGGCTTTCTTTCTCAGAAATGAATGATATATACTCACAATTGTGAGAAATTAAGCCAGAATTGCAATTTAATCTCATATTTCAGGCTTTCTTTCTCCATAAACTCACAATTGTCAGAAATAAAGCCAGAATTGCAATATAAACTCATAATTCAGGCTTTCTTTGTCAGAAATGGGTGATATATACTCACAATTGTGAGAAATTAAGCCAGAATTGCAATTTAATCTCATATTTCAGGCTTTCTTTCTCCATAAACTCACAATTGTGAGAAATTAAGCCAGAATTGCAATTTAAACTCACAATTCAGGCTTTCTTTCTCAGAAATGGGTGATATATACTCACAATTGTGAGAAATAAAGCCAGAATTGCAATATAAACTCATAATTCAGGCTTTCTTTCTCAAAAATTGGTGATATAAACTCACAATTGTGAGAAATGAAGCCAGAATTGCAATATGAACTCATAATTCAGGCTTTCTTTCTCAAAAATTAATGATATAAACTTACAATTGTGAGCATTAAAGCGAGAATTGCAATATAAACTCATAATTAAGGCTTTCTTTCTCAAAAATGGATGATATAAACTTACAATTGTGAGCATTAAAGCGAGAATTGCAATATAAACTCATAATTAAGGCTTTCTTTCTCAAAAATGGCTGATATAAACTTAAAATTGTGAGCATTAAAGCCAGAATTGCAATATAAACTCATAATTCAGGCTTTCTTTCTCAAAAATGGATAACATAAACTCACAATTTTGAGGAATAAAGCCAGAATTCAATATGAACTCATAATTCAGGCTTTCTTTCTCAAAAATTAATGAGATAAACTTACAATTGTGAGCATTAAAGCGAGAATTGCAATATAAACTCATGATTAAGGCTTTCTTTCTCAAAAATGGATGATATAAACTAACAATTGTGAGCATTAAAGCGAGAATTGCAATATAAACTCATAATTAAGGCTTTCTTTCTCAAAAATGGATGATATAAACTTACAATTGTGAGCATTAAAGCCAGAATTGCAATATAAACTCATAATTAAGGCTTTCTTTCTCAAAAATGGATGATATAAACTTAAAATTGTGAGCATTAAAGACAGAATTGCAATATAAACTCATATTTCAGGCTTTCTTTCTCAAAAATGCATGATATATTCTCACAATTGTGAGAAATAAAGCCAGAATTGCAAAATCAACTCACAATTCAGGCTTTCTTTCTCAGAAATGGGTGATATATACTCACAATTGTGAGAAATAAAGCTAGAATTGCAATATAAACTCATAATTCAGGCTTTCTTTCTCAAAAATGGATAACATAAACTCACAATTGTTAGAAATAAAGCCAGAATTCAATATTAACTCATAATTCAGGCTTTCTTTCTCAGAAATGGATAACATAAACTCACAATTGTGAGAAATAATGCCAGAATTGCAATATCAACTCATAATTCAGGCTTTCTTTCTCAAAAAATTGATGATATATACACACAATTGTGAGAAATAAAGCCAAAATTGCAATATAAACTCATAATTCAGGCATTCTTTCTCAAAAAATTGATGATATATACTCACATTTGTGAGAAATAAAGCCAGAATGGCAATATAAACTCATAATTCAGGCTTTCTTTCTCAGAAATGGGTGATATATACTCACAATTGTGAGAAATTAAGCCAGAATTGCAATTTAAACTCATATTTCAGGCTTTCTTTCTCCATAAACTCACAATTGTGAGAAATTAAGCCAGAATTGCAATTTAAACTCATATTTCAGGCTTTCTTTCTCAAAAATGCATGATATATTCTCACAATTGTGAGAAATAAAGCCAGAATTGCAATATAAACTCACAATTCAGGCTTTCTTTCTCAGAAATGGGTGATATTTACTCACAATTGTGAGAAATAAAGCCAGAATTGCAATATAAACTCATAATTCAGGCTTTCTTTCTCAAAAATGGATGATATAAACTTAAAATTGTGAGCATTAAAGCCAGAATTGCAATATTAACTCATAATTCAGGCTTTCTTTCTCAGAAATTGGTGATATATACTCACAATTGTGAGAAATGAAGCCAGAATTGCAATATGAACTCATAATTCAGGCTTTCTTTCTCAAAAATGCATGATATATTCTCACAATTGTGAGAAATAAAGCCAGAATTCAATATAAACTCATAATTCAGGCTTTCTTTCTCAGAAATGGATAACATAAACCCACAATTGTGAGAAATAAAGCCAGAATTCAATAGTAACTAATAATTCAGGCTTTCTTTCTCAGAAATGGATAACATAAACTCACAATTGTGAGAAATAAAGCCAGAATTGCAATATAAACTAATAATTCAGGCTTTCTTTCTCAGAAATGAATGATATATACTCACAATTGTGAGCATTAAAGCCAGAATTGCAATATAAACTCATAATTAAGGCTTTCTTTCTCAAAAATGGATAACATAAACTCACAATTGTCAGAAATAAAGCCAGAATTGCAATATAAACTCATAATTCAGGCTTTCTTTGTCAGAAATGGGTGATATATACTCACAATTGTGAGAAATTAAGCCAGAATTGCAATTTAATCTCATATTTCAGGCTTTCTTTCTCCATAAACTCACAATTGTGAGAAATTAAGCCAGAATTGCAATTTAAACTCACAATTCAGGCTTTCTTTCTCAGAAATGGGTGATATATACTCACAATTGTGAGAAATAAAGCCAGAATTGCAATATAAACTCATAATTCAGGCTTTCTTTGTCAGAAATGGGTGATATATACTCACAATTGTGAGAAATTAAGCCAGAATTGCAATTTAATCTCATATTTCAGGCTTTCTTTCTCCATAAACTCACAATTGTGAGAAATTAAGCCAGAATTGCAATTTAAACTCATAATTAAGGCTTTCTTTCTCAAAAATGGATGATATAAACATACAAATGTGAGCATTAAAGCCAGAATTGCAATATAAACTCATAATTAAGGCTTTCTTCCTCAAAAATTAATCATAAAAACTTACAATTGTGACAATTAAAGCGAGAATTGCAATATAAACTCATAATTAAGGCTTTCTTTCTCAAAAATCAATGATATAAACTTACAATTGTGAGCATTAAAGCCAGAATTGCAATATAAACTCATAATTAAGGCTTTCTTTCTAAAAAAAATGGATGATATAAACTTAAAATTGTGAGCATTAAAGCCAGAATTGCAATATAAACTCATAATTCAGGCTTTCTTTCTCAAAAAAAAAAAAAAATGATAATATATACTCACATTTGTGAGAAAAAAAAAGCCAGAATTGCAATATAAACTCATAATTCAGGCTTTCTTTCTCAAAAAATTGATGATATATACTCACATTTGTGAGAAATAAAGCCAGAATTGCAATATGAACTCATAATTCAGGCTTTCTTTCTCAGAAATGAGTGATATATACTCACATTTGTGAGAAATAAAGCCAGAATTGCAATATAAACTAATAATTCAGGCTTTCTTTCTCAGAAATGGGTGATATATACTCACAATTGTGAGAAATTAAGCCAGAATTGCAATTTAAACTCATATTTCAGGCTTTCTTTCTCAAAAATGCATGATATATTCTCACAATTGTGAGAAATAAAGCCAAAATTGCAATATAAACTCACAATTCAGGCTTTCTTTCTCAAAAATGGATAACATGAACTCACAATTGTGAGAAATAAAGCCAGAATTCAATATTAACTCATAATTCAGGCTTTCTTTCTCAAAAATTGGTGATATATACTCACAATTGTGAGAAATAAAGCCAGAATTGCAATATAAACTCTTAATCCAGGCTTTCTTTCTCAAAAATGGATAACAAACTCACAATTGTGAGAAATAAAGCCAGAATTCAATATTAACTCATAATTCAGGCTTTCTTTCTCAGAAATGGATAACATAAACTCACAATTGTGAGAAATAAAGCCAGAATTACAATATAAACTAATAATTCAGGCTTTCTTTCTCAAAAATGAATGATATAAACTTACAATTGTGAGCATTAAAGCCAGAATTGCAATATAAACTCATAATTAAGGCTTTCTTTCTCAAAAATGGATAACATAAACTCACAATTGTGAGAAATAAAGCCAGAATTGCAATATAATCTAATAATTCAGGCTTTCTTTCTCAGAAATGAATGATATATACTCACAATTGTCAGAAATAAAGCCAGAATTGCAATATAAACTCATAATTGAGGCTTTCTTTGTCAGAAATGGGTGATATATACTCACAATTGTGAGAAATTAAGCCAGAATTGCAATTTAATCTCATATTTCAGGCTTTCTTTCTCCATAAACTCACAATTGTGAGAAATAAAGCCAGAATTGCAATATAAACTCATAATTCAGGCTTTCTTTCTCAAAAATTGGTGATATAAACTCACAATTGTGAGAAATGAAGCCAGAATTGCAATATGAACTCATAATTCAGGCTTTCTTTCTCAAAAATTAATGATATAAACTTACAATTGTGAGCATTAAAGCGAGAATTGCAATATAAACTCATAATTAAGGCTTTCTTTCTCAAAAATGAATGATATAAACATACAAATGTGAGCATTAAAGCCAGCATTGCAATATAAACTCATAATTAAGGCTTTCTTCCTCAAAAATTAATCATAAAAACTTACAATTGTGACAATTAAAGCGAGAATTGCAATATAAACTCATAATTAAGGCTTTCTTTCTCAAAAATGAATGATATAAACTTACAATTGTGAGCATTAAAGCCAGAATTGCAATATAAACTCATAATTAAGGCTTTCTTTCTAAAAAAAATGGATGATATAAAGTTAAAATTGTGAGCATTAAAGCCAGAATTGCAATATAAACTCATAATTCAGGCTTTCTTTCTCAAAAAAAAAAAAAAAATGATAATATATACTCACATTTGTGAGAAAAAAAAGCCAGAATTGCAATATAAACTCATAATTCAGGCTTTCTTTCTCAAAAAATTGATGATATATACTCACATTTGTGAGAAATAAAGCCAGAATTGCAATATGAACTCATAATTCAGGCTTTCTTTCTCAGAAATGAGTGATATATACTCACAATTGTGAGAAATAAAGCCAGAATTGCAATATAAACTAATAATTCAGGCTTTCTTTCTCAGAAATGGGTGATATATACTCACAATTGTGAGAAATTAAGCCAGAATTGCAATTTAAACTCATATTTCAGGCTTTCTTTCTCAAAAATGCATGATATATTCTCACAATTGTGAGAAATAAAGCCAAAATTGCAATATAAACTCACAATTCAGGCTTTCTTTCTCAAAAATGGATAACATGAACTCACAATTGTGAGAAATAAAGCCAGAATTCAATATTAACTCATAATTCAGGCTTTCTTTCTCAAAAATTGGTGATATATACTCACAATTGTGAGAAATAAAGCCAGAATTGCAATATAAACTCATAATCCAGGCTTTCTTTCTCAAAAATGGATAACAAACTCACAATTGTGAGAAATAAAGCCAGAATTCAATATTAACTCATAATTCAGGCTTTCTTTCTCAGAAATGGATAACATAAACTCACAATTGTGAGAAATAAAGCCAGAATTACAATATAAACTAATAATTCAGGCTTTCTTTCTCAAAAATGAATGATATAAACTTACAATTGTGAGCATTAAAGCCAGAATTGCAATATAAACTCATAATTAAGGCTTTCTTTCTCAAAAATGGATAACATAAACTCACAATTGTGAGAAATAAAGCCAGAATTGCAATATAATCTAATAATTCAGGCTTTCTTTCTCAGAAATGAATGATATATACTCACAATTGTCAGAAATAAAGCCAGAATTGCAATATAAACTCATAATTGAGGCTTTCTTTGTCAGAAATGGGTGATATATACTCACAATTGTGAGAAATTAAGCCAGAATTGCAATTTAATCTCATATTTCAGGCTTTCTTTCTCCATAAACTCACAATTGTGAGAAATAAAGCCAGAATTGCAATATAAACTCATAATTCAGGCTTTCTTTCTCAAAAATTGGTGATATAAACTCACAATTGTGAGAAATGAAGCCAGAATTGCAATATGAACTCATAATTCAGGCTTTCTTTCTCAAAAATTAATGATATAAACTTACAATTGTGAGCATTAAAGCGAGAATTGCAATATAAACTCATAATTAAGGCTTTCTTTCTCAAAAATGGATGATATAAACTTACAATTGTGAGCATTAAAGCGAGAATTGCAATATAAACTCATAATTAAGGCTTTCTTTCTCAAAAATGGCTGATATAAACTTAAAATTGTGAGCATTAAAGCCAGAATTGCAATATTAACTCATAATTCAGGCTTTCTTTCTCAGAAATTGGTGATATATACTCACAATTGTGAGAAATGAAGCCAGAATTGCAATATGAACTCATAATTCAGGCTTTCTTTCTCAAAAATTAATGATATAAACGTACAATTGTGAGCATTAAAGCAAGAATTGCAATATAAACTCATAATTAAGGCTTTCTTTCTCAAAAATGGATAACATAAACTTTCAATTGTGAGCATTAAAGCCAGAATTGCAATATAAACTCATAATTAAGGCTTTCTTTCTCAAAAATGGATAACATAAACTCACAATTGTGAGAAATAAAGCCAGAATTGCAATATAAACTAATAATTCAGGCTTTCTTTCTCAGAAATGAATGATATATACTCACAATTGTGAGAAATTAAGCCAGAATTGCAATTTAATCTCATATTTCAGGCTTTCTTTCTCCATAAACTCACAATTGTCAGAAATAAAGCCAGAATTGCAATATAAACTCATAATTCAGGCTTTCTTTGTCAGAAATGGGTGATATATACTCACAATTGTGAGAAATTAAGCCAGAATTGCAATTTAATCTCATATTTCAGGCTTTCTTTCTCCATAAACTCACAATTGTGAGAAATTAAGCCAGAATTGCAATTTAAACTCACAATTCAGGCTTTCTTTCTCAGAAATGGGTGATATATACTCACAATTGTGAGAAATAAAGCCAGAATTGCAATATAAACTCATAATTCAGGCTTTCTTTCTCAAAAATTGGTGATATAAACTCACAATTGTGAGAAATGAAGCCAGAATTGCAATATGAACTCATAATTCAGGCTTTCTTTCTCAAAAATTAATGATATAAACTTACAATTGTGAGCATTAAAGCGAGAATTGCAATATAAACTCATAATTAAGGCTTTCTTTCTCAAAAATGGATGATATAAACTTACAATTGTGAGCATTAAAGCGAGAATTGCAATATAAACTCATAATTAAGGCTTTCTTTCTCAAAAATGGCTGATATAAACTTAAAATTGTGAGCATTAAAGCCAGAATTGCAATATAAACTCATAATTCAGGCTTTCTTTCTCAAAAATGGATAACATAAACTCACAATTGTGAGAAATAAAGCCAGAATTCAATATGAACTCATAATTCAGGCTTTCTTTCTCAAAAATTAATGAGATAAACTTACAATTGTGAGCATTAAAGCGAGAATTGCAATATAAACTCATGATTAAGGCTTTCTTTCTCAAAAATGGATGATATAAACTAACAATTGTGAGCATTAAAGCGAGAATTGCAATATAAACTCATAATTAAGGCTTTCTTTCTCAAAAATGGATGATATAAACTTACAATTGTGAGCATTAAAGCCAGAATTGCAATATAAACTCATAATTAAGGCTTTCTTTCTCAAAAATGGATGATATAAACTTAAAATTGTGAGCATTAAAGACAGAATTGCAATATAAACTCATATTTCAGGCTTTCTTTCTCAAAAATGCATGATATATTCTCACAATTGTGAGAAATAAAGCCAGAATTGCAAAATCAACTCACAATTCAGGCTTTCTTTCTCAGAAATGGGTGATATATACTCACAATTGTGAGAAATAAAGCTAGAATTGCAATATAAACTCATAATTCAGGCTTTCTTTCTCAAAAATGGATAACATAAACTCACAATTGTTAGAAATAAAGCCAGAATTCAATATTAACTCATAATTCAGGCTTTCTTTCTCAGAAATGGATAACATAAACTCACAATTGTGAGAAATAATGCCAGAATTGCAATATCAACTCATAATTCAGGCTTTCTTTCTCAAAAAATTGATGATATATACACACAATTGTGAGAAATAAAGCCAAAATTGCAATATAAACTCATAATTCAGGCATTCTTTCTCAAAAAATTGATGATATATACTCACATTTGTGAGAAATAAAGCCAGAATGGCAATATAAACTCAAAATTCAGGCTTTCTTTCTCAGAAATGGGTGATATATACTCACAATTGTGAGAAATTAAGCCAGAATGGCAATATAAACTCATAATTCAGGCTTTCTTTCTCCATAAACTCACAATTGTGAGAAATTAAGCCAGAATTGCAATTTAAACTCATATTTCAGGCTTTCTTTCTCAAAAATGCATGATATATTCTCACAATTGTGAGAAATAAAGCCAGAATTGCAATATAAACTCACAATTCAGGCTTTCTTTCTCAGAAATGGGTGATATTTACTCACAATTGTGAGAAATAAAGCCAGAATTGCAATATAAACTCATAATTCAGGCTTTCTTTCTCAAAAATGGATGATATAAACTTAAAATTGTGAGCATTAAAGCCAGAATTGCAATATTAACTCATAATTCAGGCTTTCTTTCTCAGAAATTGGTGATATATACTCACAATTGTGAGAAATGAAGCCAGAATTGCAATATGAACTCACAATTCAGGCTTTCTTTCTCAGAAATGGGTGATATTTACTCACAATTGTGAGAAATAAAGCCAGAATTGCAATATAAACTCATAATTCAGGCTTTCTTTCTCAAAAATGGATGATATAAACTTAAAATTGTGAGCATTAAAGCCAGAATTGCAATATTAACTCATAATTCAGGCTTTCTTTCTCAGAAATTGGTGATATATACTCACAATTGTGAGAAATGAAGCCAGAATTGCAATATGAACTCATAATTCAGGCTTTCTTTCTCAAAAATGCATGATATATTCTCACAATTGTGAGAAATAAAGCCAGAATTCAATATAAACTCATAATTCAGGCTTTCTTTCTCAGAAATGGATAACATAAACTCACAATTGTGAGAAATAAAGCCAGAATTCAATATTAACTAATAATTCAGGCTTTCTTTCTCAGAAATGGATAACATAAACTCACAATTGTGAGAAATAAAGCCAGAATTGCAATATAAACTAATAATTCAGGCTTTCTTTCTCAAAAATGAATGATATAAACTTACAATTGTGAGCATTAAAGCCAGAATTGCAATATAAACTCATAATTAAGGCTTTCTTTCTCAAAAATGGATAACATAAACTCACAATTGTGAGAAATAAAGCCAGAATTGCAATATAAACTAATAATTCAGGCTTTCTTTCTCAGAAATGAATGATATATACTCACAATTGTGAGAAATTAAGCCAGAATTGCAATTTAATCTCATATTTCAGGCTTTCTTTCTCCATAAACTCACAATTGTCAGAAATAAAGCCAGAATTGCAATATAAACTCATAATTCAGGCTTTCTTTGTCAGAAATGGGTGATATATACTCACAATTGTGAGAAATTAAGCCAGAATTGCAATTTAATCTCATATTTCAGGCTTTCTTTCTCCATAAACTCACAATTGTGAGAAATTAAGCCAGAATTGCAATTTAAACTCACAATTCAGGCTTTCTTTCTCAGAAATGGGTGATATATACTCACAATTGTGAGAAATAAAGCCAGAATTGCAATATAAACTCATAATTCAGGCTTTCTTTCTCAAAAATTGGTGATATAAACTCACAATTGTGAGAAATGAAGCCAGAATTGCAATATGAACTCATAATTCAGGCTTTCTTTCTCAAAAATTAATGATATAAACTTACAATTGTGAGCATTAAAGCGAGAATTGCAATATAAACTCATAATTAAGGCTTTCTTTCTCAAAAATGGATGATATAAACTTACAATTGTGAGCATTAAAGCGAGAATTGCAATATAAACTCATAATTAAGGCTTTCTTTCTCAAAAATGGCTGATATAAACTTAAAATTGTGAGCATTAAAGCCAGAATTGCAATATAAACTCATAATTCAGGCTTTCTTTCTCAAAAATGGATAACATAAACTCACAATTGTGAGAAATAAAGCCAGAATTCAATATGAACTCATAATTCAGGCTTTCTTTCTCAAAAATTAATGAGATAAACTTACAATTGTGAGCATTAAAGCGAGAATTGCAATATAAACTCATGATTAAGGCTTTCTTTCTCAAAAATGGATGATATAAACTAACAATTGTGAGCATTAAAGCGAGAATTGCAATATAAACTCATAATTAAGGCTTTCTTTCTCAAAAATGGATGATATAAACTTACAATTGTGAGCATTAAAGCCAGAATTGCAATATAAACTCATAATTAAGGCTTTCTTTCTCAAAAATGGATGATATAAACTTAAAATTGTGAGCATTAAAGACAGAATTGCAATATAAACTCATATTTCAGGCTTTCTTTCTCAAAAATGCATGATATATTCTCACAATTGTGAGAAATAAAGCCAGAATTGCAAAATCAACTCACAATTCAGGCTTTCTTTCTCAGAAATGGGTGATATATACTCACAATTGTGAGAAATAAAGCTAGAATTGCAATATAAACTCATAATTCAGGCTTTCTTTCTCAAAAATGGATAACATAAACTCACAATTGTTAGAAATAAAGCCAGAATTCAATATTAACTCATAATTCAGGCTTTCTTTCTCAGAAATGGATAACATAAACTCACAATTGTGAGAAATAATGCCAGAATTGCAATATCAACTCATAATTCAGGCTTTCTTTCTCAAAAAATTGATGATATATACACACAATTGTGAGAAATAAAGCCAAAATTGCAATATAAACTCATAATTCAGGCATTCTTTCTCAAAAAATTGATGATATATACTCACATTTGTGAGAAATAAAGCCAGAATGGCAATATAAACTCATAATTCAGGCTTTCTTTCTCAGAAATGGGTGATATATACTCACAATTGTGAGAAATTAAGCCAGAATTGCAATTTAAACTCATATTTCAGGCTTTCTTTCTCCATAAACTCACAATTGTGAGAAATTAAGCCAGAATTGCAATTTAAACTCATATTTCAGGCTTTCTTTCTCAAAAATGCATGATATATTCTCACAATTGTGAGAAATAAAGCCAGAATTGCAATATAAACTCACAATTCAGGCTTTCTTTCTCAGAAATGGGTGATATTTACTCACAATTGTGAGAAATAAAGCCAGAATTGCAATATAAACTCATAATTCAGGCTTTCTTTCTCAAAAATGGATGATATAAACTTAAAATTGTGAGCATTAAAGCCAGAATTGCAATATTAACTCATAATTCAGGCTTTCTTTCTCAGAAATTGGTGATATATACTCACAATTGTGAGAAATGAAGCCAGAATTGCAATATGAACTCATAATTCAGGCTTTCTTTCTCAAAAATGCATGATATATTCTCACAATTGTGAGAAATAAAGCCAGAATTCAATATAAACTCATAATTCAGGCTTTCTTTCTCAGAAATGGATAACATAAACTCACAATTGTGAGAAATAAAGCCAGAATTCAATATTAACTAATAATTCAGGCTTTCTTTCTCAGAAATGGATAACATAAACTCACAATTGTGAGAAATAAAGCCAGAATTGCAATATAAACTAATAATTCAGGCTTTCTTTCTCAAAAATGAATGATATAAACTTACAATTGTGAGCATTAAAGCCAGAATTGCAATATAAACTCATAATTAAGACTTTCTTTCTCAAAAATGGATAACATAAACTCACAATTGTGAGAAATAAAGCCAGAATTGCAATATAAACTAATAATTCAGGCTTTCTTTCTCAGAAATGAATGATATATACTCACAATTGTCAGAAATAAAGCCAGAATTGCAATATAAACTCATAATTCAGGCTTTTTTTTCTCAGAAATGGGTGATATATACTCACAATTGTGAGAAATTAAGCCAGAATTGCAATTTAAACTCATATTTCAGGCTTTCTTTCTCAAAAATGGATTATATAAACTTAAAATTGTGAGCATTAAAGCCAGAATTGCAATATAAACTCATAATTCAGGCTTTCTTTCTAAAAAAAAAAATTATGATATATACTCACATTTGTGAGAAATAAAGCCAGAATTGCAATATGAACTCATAATTCAGGCTTTCTTTCTCAGAAATGGGTGATATATACTCACAATTGTGAGAAATGAAGCCAGAATTGCAATATGAACTCATAATTCAGGCTTTCTTTCTCAAAAATTAATCATATAAACTTACAATTGTGACAATTAAAGCGAGAATTGCAATATAAACTAATAATTAAGGCTTTCTTTCTCAAAAATGGATGATATAAACTTACAATTGTCAGCATTAAAGCCAGAATTGCAATATAAACTCATAATTAAGGCTTTCTTTCTCAAAAATGGATAACATAAACTCACAATTGTGAGAAATAAAGCCAGAATTGCAATATAAACTAATAATTCAGGCTTTCTTTCTCAGAAATGAATGATATATACTCACAATTGTGAGAAATTAAGCCAGAATTGCAATTTAATCTCATATTTCAGGCTTTCTTTCTCCATAAACTCACAATTGTCAGAAATAAAGCCAGAATTGCAATATAAACTCATAATTCAGGCTTTCTTTGTCAGAAATGGGTGATATATACTCACAATTGTGAGAAATTAAGCCAGAATTGCAATTTAATCTCATATTTCAGGCTTTCTTTCTCCATAAACTCACAATTGTGAGAAATTAAGCCAGAATTGCAATTTAAACTCACAATTCAGGCTTTCTTTCTCAGAAATGGGTGATATATACTCACAATTGTGAGAAATAAAGCCAGAATTGCAATATAAACTCATAATTCAGGCTTTCTTTCTCAAAAATTGGTGATATAAACTCACAATTGTGAGAAATGAAGCCAGAATTGCAATATGAACTCATAATTCAGGCTTTCTTTCTCAAAAATTAATGATATAAACTTACAATTGTGAGCATTAAAGCGAGAATTGCAATATAAACTCATAATTAAGGCTTTCTTTCTCAAAAATGGATGATATAAACTTACAATTGTGAGCATTAAAGCGAGAATTGCAATATAAACTCATAATTAAGGCTTTCTTTCTCAAAAATGGCTGATATAAACTTAAAATTGTGAGCATTAAAGCCAGAATTGCAATATAAACTCATAATTCAGGCTTTCTTTCTCAAAAATGGATAACATAAACTCACAATTGTGAGAAATAAAGCCAGAATTCAATATGAACTCATAATTCAGGCTTTCTTTCTCAAAAATTAATGAGATAAACTTACAATTGTGAGCATTAAAGCGAGAATTGCAATATAAACTCATGATTAAGGCTTTCTTTCTCAAAAATGGATGATATAAACTAACAATTGTGAGCATTAAAGCGAGAATTGCAATATAAACTCATAATTAAGGCTTTCTTTCTCAAAAATGGATGATATAAACTTACATTTGTGAGCATTAAAGCCAGAATTGCAATATAAACTCATAATTAAGGCTTTCTTTCTCAAAAATGGATGATATAAACTTAAAATTGTGAGCATTAAAGACAGAATTGCAATATAAACTCATATTTCAGGCTTTCTTTCTCAAAAATGCATGATATATTCTCACAATTGTGAGAAATAAAGCCAGAATTGCAAAATCAACTCACAATTCAGGCTTTCTTTCTCAGAAATGGGTGATATATACTCACAATTGTGAGAAATAAAGCTAGAATTGCAATATAAACTCATAATTCAGGCTTTCTTTCTCAAAAATGGATAACATAAACTCACAATTGTTAGAAATAAAGCCAGAATTCAATATTAACTCATAATTCAGGCTTTCTTTCTCAGAAATGGATAACATAAACTCACAATTGTGAGAAATAATGCCAGAATTGCAATATCAACTCATAATTCAGGCTTTCTTTCTCAAAAAATTGATGATATATACACACAATTGTGAGAAATAAAGCCAAAATTGCAATATAAACTCATAATTCAGGCATTCTTTCTCAAAAAATTGATGATATATACTCACATTTGTGAGAAATAAAGCCAGAATGGCAATATAAACTCATAATTCAGGCTTTCTTTCTCAGAAATGGGTGATATATACTCACAATTGTGAGAAATTAAGCCAGAATTGCAATTTAAACTCATATTTCAGGCTTTCTTTCTCCATAAACTCACAATTGTGAGAAATTAAGCCAGAATTGCAATTTAAACTCATATTTCAGGCTTTCTTTCTCAAAAATGCATGATATATTCTCACAATTGTGAGAAATAAAGCCAGAATTGCAATATAAACTCACAATTCAGGCTTTCTTTCTCAGAAATGGGTGATATTTACTCACAATTGTGAGAAATAAAGCCAGAATTGCAATATAAACTCATAATTCAGGCTTTCTTTCTCAAAAATGGATGATATAAACTTAAAATTGTGAGCATTAAAGCCAGAATTGCAATATTAACTCATAATTCAGGCTTTCTTTCTCAGAAATTGGTGATATATACTCACAATTGTGAGAAATGAAGCCAGAATTGCAATATGAACTCATAATTCAGGCTTTCTTTCTCAAAAATGCATGATATATTCTCACAATTGTGAGAAATAAAGCCAGAATTCAATATAAACTCATAATTCAGGCTTTCTTTCTCAGAAATGGATAACATAAACTCACAATTGTGAGAAATAAAGCCAGAATTCAATATTAACTAATAATTCAGGCTTTCTTTCTCAGAAATGGATAACATAAACTCACAATTGTGAGAAATAAAGCCAGAATTGCAATATAAACTAATAATTCAGGCTTTCTTTCTCAAAAATGAATGATATAAACTTACAATTGTGAGCATTAAAGCCAGAATTGCAATATAAACTCATAATTAAGGCTTTCTTTCTCAAAAATGGATAACATAAACTCACAATTGTGAGAAATAAAGCCAGAATTGCAATATAAACTAATAATTCAGGCTTTCTTTCTCAGAAATGAATGATATATACTCACAATTGTGAGAAATTAAGCCAGAATTGCAATTTAATCTCATATTTCAGGCTTTCTTTCTCCATAAACTCACAATTGTCAGAAATAAAGCCAGAATTGCAATATAAACTCATAATTCAGGCTTTCTTTGTCAGAAATGGGTGATATATACTCACAATTGTGAGAAATTAAGCCAGAATTGCAATTTAATCTCATATTTCAGGCTTTCTTTCTCCATAAACTCACAATTGTGAGAAATTAAGCCAGAATTGCAATTTAAACTCACAATTCAGGCTTTCTTTCTCAGAAATGGGTGATATATACTCACAATTGTGAGAAATAAAGCCAGAATTGCAATATAAACTCATAATTCAGGCTTTCTTTGTCAGAAATGGGTGATATATACTCACAATTGTGAGAAATTAAGCCAGAATTGCAATTTAATCTCATATTTCAGGCTTTCTTTCTCCATAAACTCACAATTGTGAGAAATTAAGCCAGAATTGCAATTTAAACTCATAATTAAGGCTTTCTTTCTCAAAAATGGATGATATAAACATACAAATGTGAGCATTAAAGCCAGAATTGCAATATAAACTCATAATTAAGGCTTTCTTCCTCAAAAATTAATCATAAAAACTTACAATTGTGACAATTAAAGCGAGAATTGCAATATAAACTCATAATTAAGGCTTTCTTTCTCAAAAATGAATGATATAAACTTACAATTGTGAGCATTAAAGCCAGAATTGCAATATAAACTCATAATTAAGGCTTTCTTTCTAAAAAAAATGGATGATATAAACTTAAAATTGTGAGCATTAAAGCCAGAATTGCAATATAAACTCATAATTCAGGCTTTCTTTCTCAAAAAAAAAAAAAAAATGATAATATATACTCACATTTGTGAGAAAAAAAAGCCAGAATTGCAATATAAACTCATAATTCAGGCTTTCTTTCTCAAAAAATTGATGATATATACTCACATTTGTGAGAAATAAAGCCAGAATTGCAATATGAACTCATAATTCAGGCTTTCTTTCTCAGAAATGAGTGATATATACTCACAATTGTGAGAAATAAAGCCAGAATTGCAATATAAACTAATAATTCAGGCTTTCTTTCTCAGAAATGGGTGATATATACTCACAATTGTGAGAAATTAAGCCAGAATTGCAATTTAAACTCATATTTCAGGCTTTCTTTCTCAAAAATGCATGATATATTCTCACAATTGTGAGAAATAAAGCCAAAATTGCAATATAAACTCACAATTCAGGCTTTCTTTCTCAAAAATGGATAACATGAACTCACAATTGTGAGAAATAAAGCCAGAATTCAATATTAACTCATAATTCAGGCTTTCTTTCTCAAAAATTGGTGATATATACTCACAATTGTGAGAAATAAAGCCAGAATTGCAATATAAACTCATAATCCAGGCTTTCTTTCTCAAAAATGGATAACAAACTCACAATTGTGAGAAATAAAGCCAGAATTCAATATTAACTCATAATTCAGGCTTTCTTTCTCAGAAATGGATAACATAAACTCACAATTGTGAGAAATAAAGCCAGAATTACAATATAAACTAATAATTCAGGCTTTCTTTCTCAAAAATGAATGATATAAACTTACAATTGTGAGCATTAAAGCCAGAATTGCAATATAAACTCATAATTAAGGCTTTCTTTCTCAAAAATGGATAACATAAAACTCACAATTGTGAGAAATAAAGCCAGAATTGCAATATAATCTAATAATTCAGGCTTTCTTTCTCAGAAATGAATGATATATACTCACAATTGTCAGAAATAAAGCCAGAATTGCAATATAAACTCATAATTGAGGCTTTCTTTGTCAGAAATGGGTGATATATACTCACAATTGTGAGAAATTAAGCCAGAATTGCAATTTAATCTCATATTTCAGGCTTTCTTTCTCCATAAACTCACAATTGTGAGAAATAAAGCCAGAATTGCAATATAAACTCATAATTCAGGCTTTCTTTCTCAAAAATTGGTGATATAAACTCACAATTGTGAGAAATGAAGCCAGAATTGCAATATGAACTCATAATTCAGGCTTTCTTTCTCAAAAATTAATGATATAAACTTACAATTGTGAGCATTAAAGCGAGAATTGCAATATAAACTCATAATTAAGGCTTTCTTTCTCAAAAATGAATGATATAAACATACAAATGTGAGCATTAAAGCCAGAATTGCAATATAAACTCATAATTAAGGCTTTCTTCCTCAAAAATTAATCATAAAAACTTACAATTGTGACAATTAAAGCGAGAATTGCAATATAAACTCATAATTAAGGCTTTCTTTCTCAAAAATGAATGATATAAACTTACAATTGTGAGCATTAAAGCCAGAATTGCAATATAAACTCATAATTAAGGCTTTCTTTCTAAAAAAAAATGGATGATATAAACTTAAAATTGTGAGCATTAAAGCCAGAATTGCAATATAAACTCATAATTCAGGCTTTCTTTCTCAAAAAAAAAAAAAAAATGATAATATATACTCACATTTGTGAGAAAAAAAAGCCAGAATTGCAATATAAACTCATAATTCAGGCTTTCTTTCTCAAAAAATTGATGATATATACTCACATTTGTGAGAAATAAAGCCAGAATTGCAATATGAACTCATAATTCAGGCTTTCTTTCTCAGAAATGAGTGATATATACTCACAATTGTGAGAAATAAAGCCAGAATTGCAATATAAACTAATAATTCAGGCTTTCTTTCTCAGAAATGGGTGATATATACTCACAATTGTGAGAAATTAAGCCAGAATTGCAATTTAAACTCATATTTCAGGCTTTCTTTCTCAAAAATGCATGATATATTCTCACAATTGTGAGAAATAAAGCCAAAATTGCAATATAAACTCACAATTCAGGCTTTCTTTCTCAAAAATGGATAACATGAACTCACAATTGTGAGAAATAAAGCCAGAATTCAATATTAACTCATAATTCAGGCTTTCTTTCTCAAAAATTGGTGATATATACTCACAATTGTGAGAAATAAAGCCAGAATTGCAATATAAACTCATAATCCAGGCTTTCTTTCTCAAAAATGGATAACAAACTCACAATTGTGAGAAATAAAGCCAGAATTCAATATTAACTCATAATTCAGGCTTTCTTTCTCAGAAATGGATAACATAAACTCACAATTGTGAGAAATAAAGCCAGAATTACAATATAAACTAATAATTCAGGCTTTCTTTCTCAAAAATGAATGATATAAACTTACAATTGTGAGCATTAAAGCCAGAATTGCAATATAAACTCATAATTAAGGCTTTCTTTCTCAAAAATGGATAACATAAACTCACAATTGTGAGAAATAAAGCCAGAATTGCAATATAATCTAATAATTCAGGCTTTCTTTCTCAGAAATGAATGATATATACTCACAATTGTCAGAAATAAAGCCAGAATTGCAATATAAACTCATAATTGAGGCTTTCTTTGTCAGAAATGGGTGATATATACTCACAATTGTGAGAAATTAAGCCAGAATTGCAATTTAATCTCATATTTCAGGCTTTCTTTCTCCATAAACTCACAATTGTGAGCATTAAAGCGAGAATTGCAATATAAACTCATAATTAAGGCTTTCTTTCTCAAAAATGGATGATATAAACTTACAATTGTGAGCATTAAAGCCAGAATTGCAATATAAACTCATAATTAAGGCTTTCTTTCTCAAAAATGGATGATATAAACTTAAAATTGTGAGCATTAAAGACAGAATTGCAATATAAACTCATATTTCAGGCTTTCTTTCTCAAAAATGCATGATATATTCTCACAATTGTGAGAAATAAAGCCAGAATTGCAAAATCAACTCACAATTCAGGCTTTCTTTCTCAGAAATGGGTGATATATACTCACAATTGTGAGAAATAAAGCTAGAATTGCAATATAAACTCATAATTCAGGCTTTCTTTCTCAAAAATGGATAACATAAACTCACAATTGTTAGAAATAAAGCCAGAATTCAATATTAACTCATAATTCAGGCTTTCTTTCTCAGAAATGGATAACATAAACTCACAATTGTGAGAAATAATGCCAGAATTGCAATATCAACTCATAATTCAGGCTTTCTTTCTCAAAAAATTGATGATATATACACACAATTGTGAGAAATAAAGCCAAAATTGCAATATAAACTCATAATTCAGGCATTCTTTCTCAAAAAATTGATGATATATACTCACATTTGTGAGAAATAAAGCCAGAATGGCAATATAAACTCATAATTCAGGCTTTCTTTCTCAGAAATGGGTGATATATACTCACAATTGTGAGAAATTAAGCCAGAATGGCAATATAAACTCATAATTCAGGCTTTCTTTCTCCATAAACTCACAATTGTGAGAAATTAAGCCAGAATTGCAATTTAAACTCATATTTCAGGCTTTCTTTCTCAAAAATGCATGATATATTCTCACAATTGTGAGAAATAAAGCCAGAATTGCAATATAAACTCACAATTCAGGCTTTCTTTCTCAGAAATGGGTGATATTTACTCACAATTGTGAGAAATAAAGCCAGAATTGCAATATAAACTCATAATTCAGGCTTTCTTTCTCAAAAATGGATGATATAAACTTAAAATTGTGAGCATTAAAGCCAGAATTGCAATATTAACTCATAATTCAGGCTTTCTTTCTCAGAAATTGGTGATATATACTCACAATTGTGAGAAATGAAGCCATAATTGCAATATGAACTCATAATTCAGGCTTTCTTTCTCAAAAATGCATGATATATTCTCACAATTGTGAGAAATAAAGCCAGAATTCAATATAAACTCATAATTCAGGCTTTCTTTCTCAGAAATGGATAACATAAACTCACAATTGTGAGAAATAAAGCCAGAATTCAATATTAACTAATAATTCAGGCTTTCTTTCTCAGAAATGGATAACATAAACTCACAATTGTGAGAAATAAAGCCAGAATTGCAATATAAACTAATAATTCAGGCTTTCTTTCTCAAAAATGAATGATATAAACTTACAATTGTGAGCATTAAAGCCAGAATTGCAATATAAACTCATAATTAAGGCTTTCTTTCTCAAAAATGGATAACATAAACTCACAATTGTGAGAAATAAAGCCAGAATTGCAATATAAACTAATAATTCAGGCTTTCTTTCTCAGAAATGAATGATATATACTCACAATTGTGAGAAATTAAGCCAGAATTGCAATTTAATCTCATATTTCAGGCTTTCTTTCTCCATAAACTCACAATTGTCAGAAATAAAGCCAGAATTGCAATATAAACTCATAATTCAGGCTTTCTTTGTCAGAAATGGGTGATATATACTCACAATTGTGAGAAATTAAGCCAGAATTGCAATTTAATCTCATATTTCAGGCTTTCTTTCTCCATAAACTCACAATTGTGAGAAATTAAGCCAGAATTGCAATTTAAACTCACAATTCAGGCTTTCTTTCTCAGAAATGGGTGATATATACTCACAATTGTGAGAAATAAAGCCAGAATTGCAATATAAACTCATAATTCAGGCTTTCTTTCTCAAAAATTGGTGATATAAACTCACAATTGTGAGAAATGAAGCCAGAATTGCAATATGAACTCATAATTCAGGCTTTCTTTCTCAAAAATTAATGATATAAACTTACAATTGTGAGCATTAAAGCGAGAATTGCAATATAAACTCATAATTAAGGCTTTCTTTCTCAAAAATGGATGATATAAACTTACAATTGTGAGCATTAAAGCGAGAATTGCAATATAAACTCATAATTAAGGCTTTCTTTCTCAAAAATGGCTGATATAAACTTAAAATTGTGAGCATTAAAGCCAGAATTGCAATATAAACTCATAATTCAGGCTTTCTTTCTCAAAAATGGATAACATAAACTCACAATTGTGAGAAATAAAGCCAGAATTCAATATGAACTCATAATTCAGGCTTTCTTTCTCAAAAATTAATGAGATAAACTTACAATTGTGAGCATTAAAGCGAGAATTGCAATATAAACTCATGATTAAGGCTTTCTTTCTCAAAAATGGATGATATAAACTAACAATTGTGAGCATTAAAGCGAGAATTGCAATATAAACTCATAATTAAGGCTTTCTTTCTCAAAAATGGATGATATAAACTTACAATTGTGAGCATTAAAGCCAGAATTGCAATATAAACTCATAATTAAGGCTTTCTTTCTCAAAAATGGATGATATAAACTTAAAATTGTGAGCATTAAAGACAGAATTGCAATATAAACTCATATTTCAGGCTTTCTTTCTCAAAAATGCATGATATATTCTCACAATTGTGAGAAATAAAGCCAGAATTGCAAAATCAACTCACAATTCAGGCTTTCTTTCTCAGAAATGGGTGATATATACTCACAATTGTGAGAAATAAAGCTAGAATTGCAATATAAACTCATAATTCAGGCTTTCTTTCTCAAAAATGGATAACATAAACTCACAATTGTTAGAAATAAAGCCAGAATTCAATATTAACTCATAATTCAGGCTTTCTTTCTCAGAAATGGATAACATAAACTCACAATTGTGAGAAATAATGCCAGAATTGCAATATCAACTCATAATTCAGGCTTTCTTTCTCAAAAAATTGATGATATATACACACAATTGTGAGAAATAAAGCCAAAATTGCAATATAAACTCATAATTCAGGCATTCTTTCTCAAAAAATTGATGATATATACTCACATTTGTGAGAAATAAAGCCAGAATGGCAATATAAACTCATAATTCAGGCTTTCTTTCTCAGAAATGGGTGATATATACTCACAATTGTGAGAAATTAAGCCAGAATTGCAATTTAAACTCATATTTCAGGCTTTCTTTCTCCATAAACTCACAATTGTGAGAAATTAAGCCAGAATTGCAATTTAAACTCATATTTCAGGCTTTCTTTCTCAAAAATGCATGATATATTCTCACAATTGTGAGAAATAAAGCCAGAATTGCAATATAAACTCACAATTCAGGCTTTCTTTCTCAGAAATGGGTGATATTTACTCACAATTGTGAGAAATAAAGCCAGAATTGCAATATAAACTCATAATTCAGGCTTTCTTTCTCAAAAATGGATGATATAAACTTAAAATTGTGAGCATTAAAGCCAGAATTGCAATATTAACTCATAATTCAGGCTTTCTTTCTCAGAAATTGGTGATATATACTCACAATTGTGAGAAATGAAGCCATAATTGCAATATGAACTCATAATTCAGGCTTTCTTTCTCAAAAATGCATGATATATTCTCACAATTGTGAGAAATAAAGCCAGAATTCAATATAAACTCATAATTCAGGCTTTCTTTCTCAGAAATGGATAACATAAACTCACAATTGTGAGAAATAAAGCCAGAATTCAATATTAACTAATAATTCAGGCTTTCTTTCTCAGAAATGGATAACATAAACTCACAATTGTGAGAAATAAAGCCAGAATTGCAATATAAACTAATAATTCAGGCTTTCTTTCTCAAAAATGAATGATATAAACTTACAATTGTGAGCATTAAAGCCAGAATTGCAATATAAACTCATAATTAAGGCTTTCTTTCTCAAAAATGGATAACATAAACTCACAATTGTGAGAAATAAAGCCAGAATTGCAATATAAACTAATAATTCAGGCTTTCTTTCTCAGAAATGAATGATATATACTCACAATTGTGAGAAATTAAGCCAGAATTGCAATTTAATCTCATATTTCAGGCTTTCTTTCTCCATAAACTCACAATTGTCAGAAATAAAGCCAGAATTGCAATATAAACTCATAATTCAGGCTTTCTTTGTCAGAAATGGGTGATATATACTCACAATTGTGAGAAATTAAGCCAGAATTGCAATTTAATCTCATATTTCAGGCTTTCTTTCTCCATAAACTCACAATTGTGAGAAATTAAGCCAGAATTGCAATTTAAACTCACAATTCAGGCTTTCTTTCTCAGAAATGGGTGATATATACTCACAATTGTGAGAAATAAAGCCAGAATTGCAATATAAACTCATAATTCAGGCTTTCTTTCTCAAAAATTGGTGATATAAACTCACAATTGTGAGAAATGAAGCCAGAATTGCAATATGAACTCATAATTCAGGCTTTCTTTCTCAAAAATTAATGATATAAACTTACAATTGTGAGCATTAAAGCGAGAATTGCAATATAAACTCATAATTAAGGCTTTCTTTCTCAAAAATGGATGATATAAACTTACAATTGTGAGCATTAAAGCGAGAATTGCAATATAAACTCATAATTAAGGCTTTCTTTCTCAAAAATGGCTGATATAAACTTAAAATTGTGAGCATTAAAGCCAGAATTGCAATATAAACTCATAATTCAGGCTTTCTTTCTCAAAAATGGATAACATAAACTCACAATTGTGAGAAATAAAGCCAGAATTCAATATGAACTCATAATTCAGGCTTTCTTTCTCAAAAATTAATGAGATAAACTTACAATTGTGAGCATTAAAGCGAGAATTGCAATATAAACTCATGATTAAGGCTTTCTTTCTCAAAAATGGATGATATAAACTAACAATTGTGAGCATTAAAGCGAGAATTGCAATATAAACTCATAATTAAGGCTTTCTTTCTCAAAAATGGATGATATAAACTTACAATTGTGAGCATTAAAGCCAGAATTGCAATATAAACTCATAATTAAGGCTTTCTTTCTCAAAAATGGATGATATAAACTTAAAATTGTGAGCATTAAAGACAGAATTGCAATATAAACTCATATTTCAGGCTTTCTTTCTCAAAAATGCATGATATATTCTCACAATTGTGAGAAATAAAGCCAGAATTGCAAAATCAACTCACAATTCAGGCTTTCTTTCTCAGAAATGGGTGATATATACTCACAATTGTGAGAAATAAAGCTAGAATTGCAATATAAACTCATAATTCAGGCTTTCTTTCTCAAAAATGGATAACATAAACTCACAATTGTTAGAAATAAAGCCAGAATTCAATATTAACTCATAATTCAGGCTTTCTTTCTCAGAAATGGATAACATAAACTCACAATTGTGAGAAATAATGCCAGAATTGCAATATCAACTCATAATTCAGGCTTTCTTTCTCAAAAAATTGATGATATATACACACAATTGTGAGAAATAAAGCCAAAATTGCAATATAAACTCATAATTCAGGCATTCTTTCTCAAAAAATTGATGATATATACTCACATTTGTGAGAAATAAAGCCAGAATGGCAATATAAACTCATAATTCAGGCTTTCTTTCTCAGAAATGGGTGATATATACTCACAATTGTGAGAAATTAAGCCAGAATTGCAATTTAAACTCATATTTCAGGCTTTCTTTCTCCATAAACTCACAATTGTGAGAAATTAAGCCAGAATTGCAATTTAAACTCATATTTCAGGCTTTCTTTCTCAAAAATGCATGATATATTCTCACAATTGTGAGAAATAAAGCCAGAATTGCAATATAAACTCACAATTCAGGCTTTCTTTCTCAGAAATGGGTGATATTTACTCACAATTGTGAGAAATAAAGCCAGAATTGCAATATAAACTCATAATTCAGGCTTTCTTTCTCAAAAATGGATGATATAAACTTAAAATTGTGAGCATTAAAGCCAGAATTGCAATATTAACTCATAATTCAGGCTTTCTTTCTCAGAAATTGGTGATATATACTCACAATTGTGAGAAATGAAGCCAGAATTGCAATATGAACTCATAATTCAGGCTTTCTTTCTCAAAAATGCATGATATATTCTCACAATTGTGAGAAATAAAGCCAGAATTCAATATAAACTCATAATTCAGGCTTTCTTTCTCAGAAATGGATAACATAAACTCACAATTGTGAGAAATAAAGCCAGAATTCAATATTAACTAATAATTCAGGCTTTCTTTCTCAGAAATGGATAACATAAACTCACAATTGTGAGAAATAAAGCCAGAATTGCAATATAAACTAATAATTCAGGCTTTCTTTCTCAAAAATGAATGATATAAACTTACAATTGTGAGCATTAAAGCCAGAATTGCAATATAAACTCATAATTAAGACTTTCTTTCTCAAAAATGGATAACATAAACTCACAATTGTGAGAAATAAAGCCAGAATTGCAATATAAACTAATAATTCAGGCTTTCTTTCTCAGAAATGAATGATATATACTCACAATTGTCAGAAATAAAGCCAGAATTGCAATATAAACTCATAATTCAGGCTTTTTTTTCTCAGAAATGGGTGATATATACTCACAATTGTGAGAAATTAAGCCAGAATTGCAATTTAAACTCATATTTCAGGCTTTCTTTCTCAAAAATGGATTATATAAACTTAAAATTGTGAGCATTAAAGCCAGAATTGCAATATAAACTCATAATTCAGGCTTTCTTTCTAAAAAAAAAATTTATGATATATACTCACATTTGTGAGAAATAAAGCCAGAATTGCAATATGAACTCATAATTCAGGCTTTCTTTCTCAGAAATGGGTGATATATACTCACAATTGTGAGAAATTAAGCCAGAATGGCAATATAAACTCATAATTCAGGCTTTCTTTCTCAGAAATGGGTGATATATACTCACAATTGTGAGAAATTAAGCCAGAATTGCAATTTAAACTCATATTTCAGGCTTTCTTTCTCCATAAACTCACAATTGTGAGAAATAAAGCCAGAATTGCAATTTAAACTCATATTTCAGGCTTTCTTTCTCAAAAATGCATGATATATTCTCACAATTGTGAGAAATAAAGCCAGAATTGCAATATAAACTCACAATTCAGGCTTTCTTTCTCAGAAATGGGTGATATATACTCACAATTGTGAGAAATAAAGCCAGAATTGCAATATAAACTCATAATTCAGGCTTTCTTTCTCAAAAATTAATCATATAAACTTACAATTGTGACAATTAAAGCGAGAATTGCAATATAAACTCATAATTAAGGCTTTCTTTCTCAAAAATGGATGATATAAACTTACAATTGTCAGCATTAAAGCCAGAATTGCAATATAAACTCATAATTAAGGCTTTCTTTCTCAAAAATGGTCGATATAAACTTAAAATTGTGAGCATTAAAGCCAGAATTGCAATTTAAACTCATAATTCAGGCTTTCTTTCTCAAAAAAAAAAATGATGATATATACTCACATTTGTGAGAAAAAAAAAGCCAGAATTGCAATATAAACTCATAATTCAGGCTTTCTTTCTCAAAAAATTGATGATGTATACTCACATTTGTGAGAAATAAAGCCAGAATTGCAATATGAACTCATAATTCAGGCTTTCTTTCTCAGAAATGGGTGATATATACTCACAATTGTGAGAAATTAAGCCAGAATGGCAATATAAAATCATATTTCAGGTTTTCTTTCTCCATAAACTCACAATTGTGAGAAATAAAGCCAGAATTGCAATATAAACTAATAATTCAGGCTTTCTTTCTCAGAAATGGGTGATATTTACTCACAATTGTGAGAAATAAAGCCAGAATTGCAATATAAACTCATAATTCAGGCTTTCTTTCTCAAAAATGGATGATATAAACTTAAAATTGTGAGCATTAAAGCCAGAATTGCAATATTAACTCATAATTCAGTCTTTCTTTCTCAGAAATTGGTGATATATACTCACAATTGTGAGAAATGAAGCCAGAATTGCAATATGAACTCATAATTCAGGCTTTCTTTCTCAAAAATGCATGATATATTCTCACAATTGTGAGAAATAAAGCCAGAATTCAATATAAACTCATAATTCAGGCTTTCTTTCTCAGAAATGGATAACATAAACTCACAATTGTGAGAAATAAAGCCAGAATTCAATATTAACTAATAATTCAGGCTTTCTTTCTCAGAAATGGATAACATAAACTCACAATTGTGAGAAATAAAGCCAGAATTGCAATATAAACTAATAATTCAGGCTTTCTTTCTCAAAAATGAATGATATAAACTTACAATTGTGAGCATTAAAGCCAGAATTGCAATATAAACTCATAATTAAGACTTTCTTTCTCAAAAATGGATAACATAAACTCACAATTGTGAGAAATAAAGCCAGAATTGCAATATAAACTAATAATTCAGGCTTTCTTTCTCAGAAATGAATGATATATACTCACAATTGTCAGAAATAAAGCCAGAATTGCAATATAAACTCATAATTCAGGCTTTTTTTTCTCAGAAATGGGTGATATATACTCACAATTGTGAGAAATTAAGCCAGAATTGCAATTTAAACTCATATTTCAGGCTTTCTTTCTCAAAAATGGATTATATAAACTTAAAATTGTGAGCATTAAAGCCAGAATTGCAATATAAACTCATAATTAAGGCTTTCTTTCTCAAAAATGGTCGATATAAACTTAAAATTGTGAGCATTAAAGCCAGAATTGCAATTTAAACTCATAATTCAGGCTTTCTTTCTCAAAAAAAAAATTGATGATATATACTCACATTTGTGAGAAAAAAAAAAGCCAGAATTGCAATATAAACTCATAATTCAGGCTTTCTTTCTCAAAAAATTGATGATGTATACTCACATTTGTGAGAAATAAAGCCAGAATTGCAATATGAACTCATAATTCAGGCTTTCTTTCTCAGAAATGGGTGATATATACTCACAATTGTGAGAAATTAAGCCAGAATGGCAATATAAAATCATATTTCAGGTTTTCTTTCTCCATAAACTCACAATTGTGAGAAATAAAGCCAGAATTGCAATATAAACTAATAATTCAGGCTTTCTTTCTCAGAAATGGGTGATATTTACTCACAATTGTGAGAAATAAAGCCAGAATTGCAATATAAACTCATAATTCAGGCTTTCTTTCTCAAAAATGGATGATATAAACTTAAAATTGTGAGCATTAAAGCCAGAATTGCAATATTAACTCATAATTCAGTCTTTCTTTCTCAGAAATTGGTGATATATACTCACAATTGTGAGAAATGAAGCCAGAATTGCAATATGAACTCATAATTCAGGCTTTCTTTCTCAAAAATGCATGATATATTCTCACAATTGTGAGAAATTAAGCCAGAATTGCAATTTAAACTCACAATTCAGGCTTTCTTTCTCAGAAATGGGTGATATATACTCACAATTGTGAGAAATAAAGCCAGAATTGCAATATAAACTCATAATTCAGGCTTTCTTTCTCAAAAATTGGTGATATAAACTCACAATTGTGAGAAATGAAGCCAGAATTGCAATATGAACTCATAATTCAGGCTTTCTTTCTCAAAAATTAATGATATAAACTTACAATTGTGAGCATTAAAGCGAGAATTGCAATATAAACTCATAATTAAGGCTTTCTTTCTCAAAAATGGATGATATAAACTTACAATTGTGAGCATTAAAGCGAGAATTGCAATATAAACTCATAATTAAGGCTTTCTTTCTCAAAAATGGCTGATATAAACTTAAAATTGTGAGCATTAAAGCCAGAATTGCAATATAAACTCATAATTCAGGCTTTCTTTCTCAAAAATGGATAACATAAACTCACAATTGTGAGAAATAAAGCCAGAATTCAATATGAACTCATAATTCAGGCTTTCTTTCTCAAAAATTAATGAGATAAACTTACAATTGTGAGCATTAAAGCGAGAATTGCAATATAAACTCATGATTAAGGCTTTCTTTCTCAAAAATGGATGATATAAACTAACAATTGTGAGCATTAAAGCGAGAATTGCAATATAAACTCATAATTAAGGCTTTCTTTCTCAAAAATGGATGATATAAACTTACAATTGTGAGCATTAAAGCCAGAATTGCAATATAAACTCATAATTAAGGCTTTCTTTCTCAAAAATGGATGATATAAACTTAAAATTGTGAGCATTAAAGACAGAATTGCAATATAAACTCATATTTCAGGCTTTCTTTCTCAAAAATGCATGATATATTCTCACAATTGTGAGAAATAAAGCCAGAATTGCAAAATCAACTCACAATTCAGGCTTTCTTTCTCAGAAATGGGTGATATATACTCACAATTGTGAGAAATAAAGCTAGAATTGCAATATAAACTCATAATTCAGGCTTTCTTTCTCAAAAATGGATAACATAAACTCACAATTGTTAGAAATAAAGCCAGAATTCAATATTAACTCATAATTCAGGCTTTCTTTCTCAGAAATGGATAACATAAACTCACAATTGTGAGAAATAATGCCAGAATTGCAATATCAACTCATAATTCAGGCTTTCTTTCTCAAAAAATTGATGATATATACACACAATTGTGAGAAATAAAGCCAAAATTGCAATATAAACTCATAATTCAGGCATTCTTTCTCAAAAAATTGATGATATATACTCACATTTGTGAGAAATAAAGCCAGAATGGCAATATAAACTCATAATTCAGGCTTTCTTTCTCAGAAATGGGTGATATATACTCACAATTGTGAGAAATTAAGCCAGAATTGCAATTTAAACTCATATTTCAGGCTTTCTTTCTCCATAAACTCACAATTGTGAGAAATTAAGCCAGAATTGCAATTTAAACTCATATTTCAGGCTTTCTTTCTCAAAAATGCATGATATATTCTCACAATTGTGAGAAATAAAGCCAGAATTGCAATATAAACTCACAATTCAGGCTTTCTTTCTCAGAAATGGGTGATATTTACTCACAATTGTGAGAAATAAAGCCAGAATTGCAATATAAACTCATAATTCAGGCTTTCTTTCTCAAAAATGGATGATATAAACTTAAAATTGTGAGCATTAAAGCCAGAATTGCAATATTAACTCATAATTCAGGCTTTCTTTCTCAGAAATTGGTGATATATACTCACAATTGTGAGAAATGAAGCCAGAATTGCAATATGAACTCATAATTCAGGCTTTCTTTCTCAAAAATGCATGATATATTCTCACAATTGTGAGAAATAAAGCCAGAATTCAATATAAACTCATAATTCAGGCTTTCTTTCTCAGAAATGGATAACATAAACTCACAATTGTGAGAAATAAAGCCAGAATTCAATATTAACTAATAATTCAGGCTTTCTTTCTCAGAAATGGATAACATAAACTCACAATTGTGAGAAATAAAGCCAGAATTGCAATATAAACTAATAATTCAGGCTTTCTTTCTCAAAAATGAATGATATAAACTTACAATTGTGAGCATTAAAGCCAGAATTGCAATATAAACTCATAATTAAGACTTTCTTTCTCAAAAATGGATAACATAAACTCACAATTGTGAGAAATAAAGCCAGAATTGCAATATAAACTAATAATTCAGGCTTTCTTTCTCAGAAATGAATGATATATACTCACAATTGTCAGAAATAAAGCCAGAATTGCAATATAAACTCATAATTCAGGCTTTTTTTTCTCAGAAATGGGTGATATATACTCACAATTGTGAGAAATTAAGCCAGAATTGCAATTTAAACTCATATTTCAGGCTTTCTTTCTCAAAAATGGATTATATAAACTTAAAATTGTGAGCATTAAAGCCAGAATTGCAATATAAACTCATAATTCAGGCTTTCTTTCTAAAAAAAAAATTTATGATATATACTCACATTTGTGAGAAATAAAGCCAGAATTGCAATATGAACTCATAATTCAGGCTTTCTTTCTCAGAAATGGGTGATATATACTCACAATTGTGAGAAATTAAGCCAGAATGGCAATATAAACTCATAATTCAGGCTTTCTTTCTCAGAAATGGGTGATATATACTCACAATTGTGAGAAATTAAGCCAGAATTGCAATTTAAACTCATATTTCAGGCTTTCTTTCTCCATAAACTCACAATTGTGAGAAATAAAGCCAGAATTGCAATTTAAACTCATATTTCAGGCTTTCTTTCTCAAAAATGCATGATATATTCTCACAATTGTGAGAAATAAAGCCAGAATTGCAATATAAACTCACAATTCAGGCTTTCTTTCTCAGAAATGGGTGATATATACTCACAATTGTGAGAAATAAAGCCAGAATTGCAATATAAACTCATAATTCAGGCTTTCTTTCTCAAAAATTAATCATATAAACTTACAATTGTGACAATTAAAGCGAGAATTGCAATATAAACTCATAATTAAGGCTTTCTTTCTCAAAAATGGATGATATAAACTTACAATTGTCAGCATTAAAGCCAGAATTGCAATATAAACTCATAATTAAGGCTTTCTTTCTCAAAAATGGTCGATATAAACTTAAAATTGTGAGCATTAAAGCCAGAATTGCAATTTAAACTCATAATTCAGGCTTTCTTTCTCAAAAAAAAAAATGATGATATATACTCACATTTGTGAGAAAAAAAAAGCCAGAATTGCAATATAAACTCATAATTCAGGCTTTCTTTCTCAAAAAATTGATGATGTATACTCACATTTGTGAGAAATAAAGCCAGAATTGCAATATGAACTCATAATTCAGGCTTTCTTTCTCAGAAATGGGTGATATATACTCACAATTGTGAGAAATTAAGCCAGAATGGCAATATAAAATCATATTTCAGGTTTTCTTTCTCCATAAACTCACAATTGTGAGAAATAAAGCCAGAATTGCAATATAAACTAATAATTCAGGCTTTCTTTCTCAGAAATGGGTGATATTTACTCACAATTGTGAGAAATAAAGCCAGAATTGCAATATAAACTCATAATTCAGGCTTTCTTTCTCAAAAATGGATGATATAAACTTAAAATTGTGAGCATTAAAGCCAGAATTGCAATATTAACTCATAATTCAGTCTTTCTTTCTCAGAAATTGGTGATATATACTCACAATTGTGAGAAATGAAGCCAGAATTGCAATATGAACTCATAATTCAGGCTTTCTTTCTCAAAAATGCATGATATATTCTCACAATTGTGAGAAATAAAGCCAGAATTCAATATAAACTCATAATTCAGGCTTTCTTTCTCAGAAATGGATAACATAAACTCACAATTGTGAGAAATAAAGCCAGAATTCAATATTAACTAATAATTCAGGCTTTCTTTCTCAGAAATGGATAACATAAACTCACAATTGTGAGAAATAAAGCCAGAATTGCAATATAAACTAATAATTCAGGCTTTCTTTCTCAAAAATGAATGATATAAACTTACAATTGTGAGCATTAAAGCCAGAATTGCAATATAAACTCATAATTAAGACTTTCTTTCTCAAAAATGGATAACATAAACTCACAATTGTGAGAAATAAAGCCAGAATTGCAATATAAACTAATAATTCAGGCTTTCTTTCTCAGAAATGAATGATATATACTCACAATTGTCAGAAATAAAGCCAGAATTGCAATATAAACTCATAATTCAGGCTTTTTTTTCTCAGAAATGGGTGATATATACTCACAATTGTGAGAAATTAAGCCAGAATTGCAATTTAAACTCATATTTCAGGCTTTCTTTCTCAAAAATGGATTATATAAACTTAAAATTGTGAGCATTAAAGCCAGAATTGCAATATAAACTCATAATTAAGGCTTTCTTTCTCAAAAATGGTCGATATAAACTTAAAATTGTGAGCATTAAAGCCAGAATTGCAATTTAAACTCATAATTCAGGCTTTCTTTCTCAAAAAAAAAATTGATGATATATACTCACATTTGTGAGAAAAAAAAAGCCAGAATTGCAATATAAACTCATAATTCAGGCTTTCTTTCTCAAAAAATTGATGATGTATACTCACATTTGTGAGAAATAAAGCCAGAATTGCAATATGAACTCATAATTCAGGCTTTCTTTCTCAGAAATGGGTGATATATACTCACAATTGTGAGAAATTAAGCCAGAATGGCAATATAAAATCATATTTCAGGTTTTCTTTCTCCATAAACTCACAATTGTGAGAAATAAAGCCAGAATTGCAATATAAACTAATAATTCAGGCTTTCTTTCTCAGAAATGGGTGATATTTACTCACAATTGTGAGAAATAAAGCCAGAATTGCAATATAAACTCATAATTCAGGCTTTCTTTCTCAAAAATGGATGATATAAACTTAAAATTGTGAGCATTAAAGCCAGAATTGCAATATTAACTCATAATTCAGTCTTTCTTTCTCAGAAATTGGTGATATATACTCACAATTGTGAGAAATGAAGCCAGAATTGCAATATGAACTCATAATTCAGGCTTTCTTTCTCAAAAATGCATGATATATTCTCACAATTGTGAGAAATAAAGCCAGAATTCAATATAAACTCATAATTCAGGCTTTCTTTCTCAGAAATGGATAACATAAACTCACAATTGTGAGAAATAAAGCCAGAATTCAATATTAACTAATAATTCAGGCTTTCTTTCTCAGAAATGGATAACATAAACTCACAATTGTGAGAAATAAAGCCAGAATTGCAATATAAACTAATAATTCAGGCTTTCTTTCTCAAAAATGAATGATATAAACTTACAATTGTGAGCATTAAAGCCAGAATTGCAATATAAACTCATAATTAAGACTTTCTTTCTCAAAAATGGATAACATAAACTCACAATTGTGAGAAATAAAGCCAGAATTGCAATATAAACTAATAATTCAGGCTTTCTTTCTCAGAAATGAATGATATATACTCACAATTGTCAGAAATAAAGCCAGAATTGCAATATAAACTCATAATTCAGGCTTTTTTTTCTCAGAAATGGGTGATATATACTCACAATTGTGAGAAATTAAGCCAGAATTGCAATTTAAACTCATATTTCAGGCTTTCTTTCTCAAAAATGGATTATATAAACTTAAAATTGTGAGCATTAAAGCCAGAATTGCAATATAAACTCATAATTCAGGCTTTCTTTCTAAAAAAAAAATTTATGATATATACTCACATTTGTGAGAAATAAAGCCAGAATTGCAATATGAACTCATAATTCAGGCTTTCTTTCTCAGAAATGGGTGATATATACTCACAATTGTGAGAAATTAAGCCAGAATGGCAATATAAACTCATAATTCAGGCTTTCTTTCTCAGAAATGGGTGATATATACTCACAATTGTGAGAAATTAAGCCAGAATTGCAATTTAAACTCATATTTCAGGCTTTCTTTCTCCATAAACTCACAATTGTGAGAAATAAAGCCAGAATTGCAATATAAACTCATAATTCAGGCTTTCTTTCTCAGAAATGGGTGATATATACTCACAATTGTGAGAAATAAAGCCAGAATTGCAATATAAACTCATAATTCAGGCTTTCTTTCTCAAAAATTAATCATATAAACTTACAATTGTGACAATTAAAGCGAGAATTGCAATATAAACTCATAATTAAGGCTTTCTTTCTCAAAAATGGATGATATAAACTTACAATTGTCAGCATTAAAGCCAGAATTGCAATATAAACTCATAATTAAGGCTTTCTTTCTCAAAAATGGTCGATATAAACTTAAAATTGTGAGCATTAAAGCCAGAATTGCAATTTAAACTCATAATTCAGGCTTTCTTTCTCAAAAAAAAAATTGATGATATATACTCACATTTGTGAGAAAAAAAAAGCCAGAATTGCAATATAAACTCATAATTCAGGCTTTCTTTCTCAAAAAATTGATGATGTATACTCACATTTGTGAGAAATAAAGCCAGAATTGCAATATGAACTCATAATTCAGGCTTTCTTTCTCAGAAATGGGTGATATATACTCACAATTGTGAGAAATTAAGCCAGAATGGCAATATAAAATCATATTTCAGGTTTTCTTTCTCCATAAACTCACAATTGTGAGAAATAAAGCCAGAATTGCAATATAAACTAATAATTCAGGCTTTCTTTCTCAGAAATGGGTGATATATACTCACAATTGTGAGAAATTAAACCAGAATTGCAATTTAAACTCATATGTCAGGCTTTCTTTCTCAAAAATGCATGATATATTCTCACAATTGTGAGAAATAAAGCCAGAATTGCAATATAAACTCACAATTCAGGCTTTCTTTCTCAAAAATGGATAACATGAACTCACAATTGTGAGAAATAAAGCCAGAATTGCAATATAAACTCACAATTCAGGCTTTCTTTCTCAAAAATGAATGATATAAACTTTCAATTGTGAGCATTAAAGCCAGAATTGCAATATAAACTAATAATTCAGGCTTTCTTTCTCAGAAATGAATGATATATACTCACAATTGTGAGAAATTAAGCCAGAATTGCAATTTAATCTCATATTTCAGGCTTTCTTTCTCCATAAACTCACAATTGTCAGAAATAAAGCCAGAATTGCAATATAAACTCATAATTCAGGCTTTCTTTGTCAGAAATGGGTGATATATACTCACAATTGTGAGAAATTAAGCCAGAATTGCAATTTAATCTCATATTTCAGGCTTTCTTTCTCCATAAACTCACAATTGTGAGAAATTAAGCCACAATTGCAATTTAAACTCACAATTCAGGCTTTCTTTCTCAGAAATGGGTGATATATACTCACAATTGTGAGAAATAAAGCCAGAATTGCAATATAAACTCATAATTCAGGCTTTCTTTCTCAAAAATTGGTGATATAAACTCACAATTGTGAGAAATGAAGCCAGAATTGCAATATGAACTCATAATTCAGGCTTTCTTTCTCAAAAATTAATGATCTAAACTTACAATTGTGAGCATTAAAGCGAGAATTGCAATATAAACTCATAATTAAGGCTTTCTTTCTCAAAAATGGATGATATATACTCACAATTGTGAGAAATTAAGCCAGAATTGCAATTTAAACTCATATTTCAGGCTTTCTTTCTCCATAAACTCACAATTGTGAGAAATAAAGCCAGAATTGCAATATAAACTAATAATTCAGGCTTTCTTTCTCAGAAATTGGTGATATATACTCACAATTGTGAGAAATTAAGCCAGAATTGCAATTTAAACTCATATTTCAGGCTTTCTTTCTCAAAAATGCATGATATATTCTCACAATTGTGAGAAATAAAGCCAGAATTGCAATATAAACTCACAATTCAGGCTTTCTTTCTCAGAAATGGGTGATATATACTCACAATTGTGAGAAATAAAGCCAGAATTGCAATATAAACTCATAATTCAGGCTTTCTTTCTCAAAAATTAATCATATAAACTTACAATTGTGACAATTAAAGCGAGAATTGCAATATAAACTCATAATTAAGGCTTTCTTTCTCAAAAATGGATGATATAAACTTACAATTGTCAGCATTAAAGCCAGAATTGCAATATAAACTCATAATTAAGGCTTTCTTTCTCAAAAATGGTCGATATAAACTTAAAATTGTGAGCATTAAAGCCAGAATTGCAATTTAAACTCATAATTCAGGCTTTCTTTCTCAAAAAAAAAAATTGATGATATATACTCACATTTGTGAGAAAAAAAAAAAGCCAGAATTGCAATATAAACTCATAATTCAGGCTTTCTTTCTCAAAAAATTGATGATGTATACTCACATTTGTGAGAAATAAAGCCAGAATTGCAATATGAACTCATAATTCAGGCTTTCTTTCTCAGAAATGGGTGATATATACTCACAATTGTGAGAAATTAAGCCAGAATGGCAATATAAAATCATATTTCAGGTTTTCTTTCTCCATAAACTCACAATTGTGAGAAATAAAGCCAGAATTGCAATATAAACTAATAATTCAGGCTTTCTTTCTCAGAAATGGGTGATATATACTCACAATTGTGAGAAATTAAACCAGAATTGCAATTTAAACTCATATGTCAGGCTTTCTTTCTCAAAAATGCATGATATATTCTCACAATTGTGAGAAATAAAGCCAGAATTGCAATATAAACTCACAATTCAGGCTTTCTTTCTCAAAAATGGATAACATGAACTCACAATTGTGAGAAATAAAGCCAGAATTCAATATTAACTCAAAATTCAGGCTTTCTTTCTCAGAAATTGGTGATATATACTCACAATTGTGAGAAATAAAGCCAGAATTGCAATATAAACTCATAATTCAGGCTTTCTTTCTCAAAAATGGATAACAAACTCACAATTGTGAGAAATAAAGCCAGAATTCAATATTAACTCATAATTCAGGCTTTCTTTCTCAGAAATGGATAACATAAACTCACAATTGTGAGAAATAAAGCCAGAATTGCAATATAAACTAATAATTCAGGCTTTCTTTCTCAAAAATGAATGATATAAACTTTCAATTGTGAGCATTAAAGCCAGAATTGCAATATAAACTAATAATTCAGGCTTTCTTTCTCAGAAATGAATGATATATACTCACAATTGTCAGAAATAAAGCCAGAATTGCAATATAAACTCATAATTGAGGCTTTCTTTGTCAGAAATGGGTGATATATACTCACAATTGTGAGAAATTAAGCCAGAATTGCAATTTAATCTCATATTTCAGGCTTTCTTTCTCCATAAACTCACAATTGTGAGAAATAAAGCCAGAATTGCAATATAAACTCATAATTCAGGCTTTCTTTCTCAAAAATTGGTGATATAAACTCACAATTGTGAGAAATGAAGCCAGAATTGCAATATGAACTCATAATTCAGGCTTTCTTTCTCAAAAATTAATGATATAAACTTACAATTGTGAGCATTAAAGCGAGAATTGCAATATAAACTCATAATTAAGGCTTTCTTTCTCAAAAATGAATGATATAAACATACAAATGTGAGCATTAAAGCCAGAATTGCAATATAAACTCATAATTAAGGCTTTCTTCCTCAAAAATTAATCATAAAAACTTACAATTGTGACAATTAAAGCGAGAATTGCAATATAAACTCATAATTAAGGCTTTCTTTCTCAAAAATGAATGATATAAACTTACAATTGTGAGCATTAAAGCCAGAATTGCAATATAAACTCATAATTAAGGCTTTCTTTCTAAAAAAAATGGATGATATAAACTTAAAATTGTGAGCATTAAAGCCAGAATTGCAATATAAACTCATAATTCAGGCTTTCTTTCTCAAAAAAAAAAAAAAAAATGATAATATATACTCACATTTGTGAGAAAAAAAAAAGCCAGAATTGCAATATAAACTCATAATTCAGGCTTTCTTTCTCAAAAAATTGATGATATATACTCACATTTGTGAGAAATAAAGCCAGAATTGCAATATGAACTCATAATTCAGGCTTTCTTTCTCAGAAATGAGTGATATATACTCACAATTGTGAGAAATAAAGCCAGAATTGCAATATAAACTAATAATTCAGGCTTTCTTTCTCAGAAATGGGTGATATATACTCACAATTGTGAGAAATTAAGCCAGAATTGCAATTTAAACTCATATTTCAGGCTTTCTTTCTCAAAAATGCATGATATATTCTCACAATTGTGAGAAATAAAGCCAAAATTGCAATATAAACTCACAATTCAGGCTTTCTTTCTCAAAAATGGATAACATGAACTCACAATTGTGAGAAATAAAGCCAGAATTCAATATTAACTCATAATTCAGGCTTTCTTTCTCAAAAATTGGTGATATATACTCACAATTGTGAGAAATAAAGCCAGAATTGCAATATAAACTCATAATCCAGGCTTTCTTTCTCAAAAATGGATAACAAACTCACAATTGTGAGAAATAAAGCCAGAATTCAATATTAACTCATAATTCAGGCTTTCTTTCTCAGAAATGGATAACATAAACTCACAATTGTGAGAAATAAAGCCAGAATTACAATATAAACTAATAATTCAGGCTTTCTTTCTCAAAAATGAATGATATAAACTTACAATTGTGAGCATTAAAGCCAGAATTGCAATATAAACTCATAATTAAGGCTTTCTTTCTCAAAAATGGATAACATAAACTCACAATTGTGAGAAATAAAGCCAGAATTGCAATATAATCTAATAATTCAGGCTTTCTTTCTCAGAAATGAATGATATATACTCACAATTGTCAGAAATAAAGCCAGAATTGCAATATAAACTCATAATTGAGGCTTTCTTTGTCAGAAATGGGTGATATATACTCACAATTGTGAGAAATTAAGCCAGAATTGCAATTTAATCTCATATTTCAGGCTTTCTTTCTCCATAAACTCACAATTGTGAGAAATAAAGCCAGAATTGCAATATAAACTCATAATTCAGGCTTTCTTTCTCAAAAATTGGTGATATAAACTCACAATTGTGAGAAATGAAGCCAGAATTGCAATATGAACTCATAATTCAGGCTTTCTTTCTCAAAAATTAATGATATAAACTTACAATTGTGAGCATTAAAGCGAGAATTGCAATATAAACTCATAATTAAGGCTTTCTTTCTCAAAAATGGATGATATAAACTTACAATTGTGAGCATTAAAGCGAGAATTGCAATATAAACTCATAATTAAGGCTTTCTTTCTCAAAAATGGCTGATATAAACTTAAAATTGTGAGCATTAAAGCCAGAATTGCAATATTAACTCATAATTCAGGCTTTCTTTCTCAGAAATTGGTGATATATACTCACAATTGTGAGAAATGAAGCCAGAATTGCAATATGAACTCATAATTCAGGCTTTCTTTCTCAAAAATTAATGATATAAACGTACAATTGTGAGCATTAAAGCAAGAATTGCAATATAAACTCATAATTAAGGCTTTCTTTCTCAAAAATGTATGATATAAACTTAAAATTGTGAGCATTAAAGCCAGAATTCAATATTAACTCATAATTAAGGCTTTCTTTCTCAAAAATGGATAACATAAACTTTCAATTGTGAGCATTAAAGCCAGAATTGCAATATAAACTCATAATTAAGGCTTTCTTTCTCAAAAATGGATAACATAAACTCACAATTGTGAGAAATAAAGCCAGAATTGCAATATAAACTAATAATTCAGGCTTTCTTTCTCAGAAATGAATGATATATACTCACAATTGTGAGAAATTAAGCCAGAATTGCAATTTAATCTCATATTTCAGGCTTTCTTTCTCCATAAACTCACAATTGTCAGAAATAAAGCCAGAATTGCCATATAAACTCATAATTCAGGCTTTCTTTGTCAGAAATGGGTGATATATACTCACAATTGTGAGAAATTAAGCCAGAATTGCAATTTAATCTCATATTTCAGGCTTTCTTTCTCCATAAACTCACAATTGTGAGAAATTAAGCCAGAATTGCAATTTAAACTCACAATTCAGGCTTTCTTTCTCAGAAATGGGTGATATATACTCACAATTGTGAGAAATAAAGCCAGAATTGCAATATAAACTCATAATTCAGGCTTTCTTTCTCAAAAATTGGTGATATAAACTCACAATTGTGAGAAATGAAGCCAGAATTGCAATATGAACTCATAATTCAGGCTTTCTTTCTCAAAAATTAATGATATAAACTTACAATTGTGAGCATTAAAGCGAGAATTGCAATATAAACTCATAATTAAGGCTTTCTTTCTCAAAAATGGATGATATAAACTTACAATTGTGAGCATTAAAGCGAGAATTGCAATATAAACTCATAATTAAGGCTTTCTTTCTCAAAAATGGCTGATATAAACTTAAAATTGTGAGCATTAAAGCCAGAATTGCAATATAAACTCATAATTCAGGCTTTCTTTCTCAAAAATGGATAACATAAACTCACAATTGTGAGAAATAAAGCCAGAATTCAATATGAACTCATAATTCAGGCTTTCTTTCTCAAAAATTAATGAGATAAACTTACAATTGTGAGCATTAAAGCGAGAATTGCAATATAAACTCATGATTAAGGCTTTCTTTCTCAAAAATGGATGATATAAACTAACAATTGTGAGCATTAAAGCGAGAATTGCAATATAAACTCATAATTAAGGCTTTCTTTCTCAAAAATGGATGATATAAACTTACAATTGTGAGCATTAAAGCCAGAATTGCAATATAAACTCATAATTAAGGCTTTCTTTCTCAAAAATGGATGATATAAACTTAAAATTGTGAGCATTAAAGACAGAATTGCAATATAAACTCATATTTCAGGCTTTCTTTCTCAAAAATGCATGATATATTCTCACAATTGTGAGAAATAAAGCCAGAATTGCAAAATCAACTCACAATTCAGGCTTTCTTTCTCAGAAATGGGTGATATATACTCACAATTGTGAGAAATAAAGCTAGAATTGCAATATAAACTCATAATTCAGGCTTTCTTTCTCAAAAATGGATAACATAAACTCACAATTGTTAGAAATAAAGCCAGAATTCAATATTAACTCATAATTCAGGCTTTCTTTCTCAGAAATGGATAACATAAACTCACAATTGTGAGAAATAATGCCAGAATTGCAATATCAACTCATAATTCAGGCTTTCTTTCTCAAAAAATTTATGATATATACACACAATTGTGAGAAATAAAGCCAAAATTGCAATATAAACTCATAATTCAGGCATTCTTTCTCAAAAAATTGATGATATATACTCACATTTGTGAGAAATAAAGCCAGAATGGCAATATAAACTCATAATTCAGGCTTTCTTTCTCAGAAATGGGTGATATATACTCACAATTGTGAGAAATTAAGCCAGAATGGCAATATAAACTCATAATTCAGGCTTTCTTTCTCCATAAACTCACAATTGTGAGAAATTAAGCCAGAATTGCAATTTAAACTCATATTTCAGGCTTTCTTTCTCAAAAATGCATGATATATTCTCACAATTGTGAGAAATAAAGCCAGAATTGCAATATAAACTCACAATTCAGGCTTTCTTTCTCAGAAATGGGTGATATTTACTCACAATTGTGAGAAATAAAGCCAGAATTGCAATATAAACTCATAATTCAGGCTTTCTTTCTCAAAAATGGATGATATAAACTTAAAATTGTGAGCATTAAAGCCAGAATTGCAATATTAACTCATAATTCAGGCTTTCTTTCTCAGAAATTGGTGATATATACTCACAATTGTGAGAAATGAAGCCAGAATTGCAATATGAACTCATAATTCAGGCTTTCTTTCTCAAAAATGCATGATATATTCTCACAATTGTGAGAAATAAAGCCAGAATTCAATATAAACTCATAATTCAGGCTTTCTTTCTCAGAAATGGATAACATAAACTCACAATTGTGAGAAATAAAGCCAGAATTCAATATTAACTAATAATTCAGGCTTTCTTTCTCAGAAATGGATAACATAAACTCACAATTGTGAGAAATAAAGCCAGAATTGCAATATAAACTAATAATTCAGGCTTTCTTTCTCAAAAATGAATGATATAAACTTACAATTGTGAGCATTAAAGCCAGAATTGCAATATAAACTCATAATTAAGGCTTTCTTTCTCAAAAATGGATAACATAAACTCACAATTGTGAGAAATAAAGCCAGAATTGCAATATAAACTAATAATTCAGGCTTTCTTTCTCAGAAATGAATGATATATACTCACAATTGTGAGAAATTAAGCCAGAATTGCAATTTAATCTCATATTTCAGGCTTTCTTTCTCCATAAACTCACAATTGTCAGAAATAAAGCCAGAATTGCAATATAAACTCATAATTCAGGCTTTCTTTGTCAGAAATGGGTGATATATACTCACAATTGTGAGAAATTAAGCCAGAATTGCAATTTAATCTCATATTTCAGGCTTTCTTTCTCCATAAACTCACAATTGTGAGAAATTAAGCCAGAATTGCAATTTAAACTCACAATTCAGGCTTTCTTTCTCAGAAATGGGTGATATATACTCACAATTGTGAGAAATAAAGCCAGAATTGCAATATAAACTCATAATTCAGGCTTTCTTTCTCAAAAATTGGTGATATAAACTCACAATTGTGAGAAATGAAGCCAGAATTGCAATATGAACTCATAATTCAGGCTTTCTTTCTCAAAAATGGATAACATAAACTCACAATTGTGAGAAATAAAGCCAGAATTCAATATGAACTCATAATTCAGGCTTTCTTTCTCAAAAATTAATGAGATAAACTTACAATTGTGAGCATTAAAGCGAGAATTGCAATATAAACTCATGATTAAGGCTTTCTTTCTCAAAAATGGATGATATAAACTAACAATTGTGAGCATTAAAGCGAGAATTGCAATATAAACTCATAATTAAGGCTTTCTTTCTCAAAAATGGATGATATAAACTTACAATTGTGAGCATTAAAGCCAGAATTGCAATATAAACTCATAATTAAGGCTTTCTTTCTCAAAAATGGATGATATAAACTTAAAATTGTGAGCATTAAAGACAGAATTGCAATATAAACTCATATTTCAGGCTTTCTTTCTCAAAAATGCATGATATATTCTCACAATTGTGAGAAATAAAGCCAGAATTGCAAAATCAACTCACAATTCAGGCTTTCTTTCTCAGAAATGGGTGATATATACTCACAATTGTGAGAAATAAAGCTAGAATTGCAATATAAACTCATAATTCAGGCTTTCTTTCTCAAAAATGGATAACATAAACTCACAATTGTTAGAAATAAAGCCAGAATTCAATATTAACTCATAATTCAGGCTTTCTTTCTCAGAAATGGATAACATAAACTCACAATTGTGAGAAATAATGCCAGAATTGCAATATCAACTCATAATTCAGGCTTTCTTTCTCAAAAAATTGATGATATATACACACAATTGTGAGAAATAAAGCGAGAATTGCAATATAAACTCATAATTAAGGCTTTCTTTCTCAAAAATGAATGATATAAACTTACAATTGTGAGCATTAAAGCCAGAATTGCAATATAAACTCATAATTAAGGCTTTCTTTCTAAAAAAAATGGATGATATAAACTTAAAATTGTGAGCATTAAAGCCAGAATTGCAATATAAACTCATAATTCAGGCTTTCTTTCTCAAAAAAAAAAAAAAAAAGATAATATATACTCACATTTGTGAGAAAAAAAAAGCCAGAATTGCAATATAAACTCATAATTCAGGCTTTCTTTCTCAAAAAATTGATGATATATACTCACATTTGTGAGAAATAAAGCCAGAATTGCAATATGAACTCATAATTCAGGCTTTCTTTCTCAGAAATGAGTGATATATACTCACAATTGTGAGAAATAAAGCCAGAATTGCAATATAAACTAATAATTCAGGCTTTCTTTCTCAGAAATGGGTGATATATACTCACAATTGTGAGAAATAAAGCGAGAATTGCAATATAAACTCATAATTAAGGCTTTCTTTCTCAAAAATGAATGATATAAACTTACAATTGTGAGCATTAAAGCCAGAATTGCAACATAAACTCATAATTAAGGCTTTCTTTCTAAAAAAAATGGATGATATAAACTTAAAATTGTGAGCATTAAAGCCAGAATTGCAATATAAACTCATAATTCAGGCTTTCTTTCTCAAAAAAAAAAAAAAAATGATAATATATACTCACATTTGTGAGAAAAAAAAAGCCAGAATTGCAATATAAACTCATAATTCAGGCTTTCTTTCTCAAAAAATTGATGATATATACTCACATTTGTGAGAAATAAAGCCAGAATTGCAATATGAACTCATAATTCAGGCTTTCTTTCTCAGAAATGAGTGATATATACTCACAATTGTGAGAAATAAAGCCAGAATTGCAATATAAACTAATAATTCAGGCTTTCTTTCTCAGAAATGGGTGATATATACTCACAATTGTGAGAAATTAAGCCAGAATTGCAATTTAAACTCATATTTCAGGCTTTCTTTCTCAAAAATGCATGATATATTCTCACAATTGTGAGAAATAAAGCCAAAATTGCAATATAAACTCACAATTCAGGCTTTCTTTCTCAAAAATGGATAACATGAACTCACAATTGTGAGAAATAAAGCCAGAATTCAATATTAACTCATAATTCAGGCTTTCTTTCTCAAAAATTGGTGATATATACTCACAATTGTGAGAAATAAAGCCAGAATTGCAATATAAACTCATAATCCAGGCTTTCTTTCTCAAAAATGGATAACAAACTCACAATTGTGAGAAATAAAGCCAGAATTCAATATTAACTCATAATTCAGGCTTTCTTTCTCAGAAATGGATAACATAAACTCACAATTGTGAGAAATAAAGCCAGAATTACAATATAAACTAATAATTCAGGCTTTCTTTCTCAAAAATGAATGATATAAACTTACAATTGTGAGCATTAAAGCCAGAATTGCAATATAAACTCATAATTAAGGCTTTCTTTCTCAAAAATGGATAACATAAACTCACAATTGTGAGAAATAAAGCCAGAATTGCAATATAATCTAATAATTCAGGCTTTCTTTCTCAGAAATGAATGATATATACTCACAATTGTCAGAAATAAAGCCAGAATTGCAATATAAACTCATAATTGAGGCTTTCTTTGTCAGAAATGGGTGATATATACTCACAATTGTGAGAAATTAAGCCAGAATTGCAATTTAATCTCATATTTCAGGCTTTCTTTCTCCATAAACTCACAATTGTGAGAAATAAAGCCAGAATTGCAATATAAACTCATAATTCAGGCTTTCTTTCTCAAAAATTGGTGATATAAACTCACAATTGTGAGAAATGAAGCCAGAATTGCAATATGAACTCATAATTCAGGCTTTCTTTCTCAAAAATTAATGATATAAACTTACAATTGTGAGCATTAAAGCGAGAATTGCAATATAAACTCATAATTAAGGCTTTCTTTCTCAAAAATGGATGATATAAACTTACAATTGTGAGCATTAAAGCGAGAATTGCAATATAAACTCATAATTAAGGCTTTCTTTCTCAAAAATGGCTGATATAAACTTAAAATTGTGAGCATTAAAGCCAGAATTGCAATATTAACTCATAATTCAGGCTTTCTTTCTCAGAAATTGGTGATATATACTCACAATTGTGAGAAATGAAGCCAGAATTGCAATATGAACTCATAATTCAGGCTTTCTTTCTCAAAAATTAATGATATAAACGTACAATTGTGAGCATTAAAGCAAGAATTGCAATATAAACTCATAATTAAGGCTTTCTTTCTCAAAAATGTATGATATAAACTTAAAATTGTGAGCATTAAAGCCAGAATTCAATATTAACTCATAATTAAGGCTTTCTTTCTCAAAAATGGATAACATAAACTTTCAATTGTGAGCATTAAAGCCAGAATTGCAATATAAACTCATAATTAAGGCTTTCTTTCTCAAAAATGGATAACATAAACTCACAATTGTGAGAAATAAAGCCAGAATTGCAATATAAACTAATAATTCAGGCTTTCTTTCTCAGAAATGAATGATATATACTCACAATTGTGAGAAATTAAGCCAGAATTGCAATTTAATCTCATATTTCAGGCTTTCTTTCTCCATAAACTCACAATTGTCAGAAATAAAGCCAGAATTGCAATATAAACTCATAATTGAGGCTTTCTTTGTCAGAAATGGGTGATATATACTCACAATTGTGAGAAATTAAGCCAGAATTGCAATTTAATCTCATATTTCAGGCTTTCTTTCTCCATAAACTCACAATTGTGAGAAATTAAGCCAGAATTGCAATTTAAACTCACAATTCAGGCTTTCTTTCTCAGAAATGGGTGATATATACTCACAATTGTGAGAAATAAAGCCAGAATTGCAATATAAACTCATAATTCAGGCTTTCTTTCTCAAAAATTGGTGATATAAACTCACAATTGTGAGAAATGAAGCCAGAATTGCAATATGAACTCATAATTCAGGCTTTCTTTCTCAAAAATTAATGATATAAACTTACAATTGTGAGCATTAAAGCGAGAATTGCAATATAAACTCATAATTAAGGCTTTCTTTCTCAAAAATGGATGATATAAACTTACAATTGTGAGCATTAAAGCGAGAATTGCAATATAAACTCATAATTAAGGCTTTCTTTCTCAAAAATGGCTGATATAAACTTAAAATTGTGAGCATTAAAGCCAGAATTGCAATATAAACTCATAATTCAGGCTTTCTTTCTCAAAAATGGATAACATAAACTCACAATTGTGAGAAATAAAGCCAGAATTCAATATGAACTCATAATTCAGGCTTTCTTTCTCAAAAATTAATGAGATAAACTTACAATTGTGAGCATTAAAGCGAGAATTGCAATATAAACTCATGATTAAGGCTTTCTTTCTCAAAAATGGATGATATAAACTAACAATTGTGAGCATTAAAGCGAGAATTGCAATATAAACTCATAATTAAGGCTTTCTTTCTCAAAAATGGATGATATAAACTTACAATTGTGAGCATTAAAGCCAGAATTGCAATATAAACTCATAATTAAGGCTTTCTTTCTCAAAAATGGATGATATAAACTTAAAATTGTGAGCATTAAAGACAGAATTGCAATATAAACTCATATTTCAGGCTTTCTTTCTCAAAAATGCATGATATATTCTCACAATTGTGAGAAATAAAGCCAGAATTGCAAAATCAACTCACAATTCAGGCTTTCTTTCTCAGAAATGGGTGATATATACTCACAATTGTGAGAAATAAAGCTAGAATTTGCAATATAAACTCATAATTCAGGCTTTCTTTCTCAAAAATGGATAACATAAACTCACAATTGTTAGAAATAAAGCCAGAATTCAATATTAACTCATAATTCAGGCTTTCTTTCTCAGAAATGGATAACATAAACTCACAATTGTGAGAAATAATGCCAGAATTGCAATATCAACTCATAATTCAGGCTTTCTTTCTCAAAAAATTGATGATATATACACACAATTGTGAGAAATAAAGCCAAAATTGCAATATAAACTCATAATTCAGGCATTCTTTCTCAAAAAATTGATGATATATACTCACATTTGTGAGAAATAAAGCCAGAATGGCAATATAAACTCATAATTCAGGCTTTCTTTCTCAGAAATGGGTGATATATACTCACAATTGTGAGAAATTAAGCCAGAATGGCAATATAAACTCATAATTCAGGCTTTCTTTCTCCATAAACTCACAATTGTGAGAAATTAAGCCAGAATTGCAATTTAAACTCATATTTCAGGCTTTCTTTCTCAAAAATGCATGATATATTCTCACAATTGTGAGAAATAAAGCCAGAATTGCAATATAAACTCACAATTCAGGCTTTCTTTCTCAGAAATGGGTGATATTTACTCACAATTGTGAGAAATAAAGCCAGAATTGCAATATAAACTCATAATTCAGGCTTTCTTTCTCAAAAATGGATGATATAAACTTAAAATTGTGAGCATTAAAGCCAGAATTGCAATATTAACTCATAATTCAGGCTTTCTTTCTCAGAAATTGGTGATATATACTCACAATTGTGAGAAATGAAGCCAGAATTGCAATATGAACTCATAATTCAGGCTTTCTTTCTCAAAAATGCATGATATATTCTCACAATTGTGAGAAATAAAGCCAGAATTCAATATAAACTCATAATTCAGGCTTTCTTTCTCAGAAATGGATAACATAAACTCACAATTGTGAGAAATAAAGCCAGAATTCAATATTAACTAATAATTCAGGCTTTCTTTCTCAGAAATGGATAACATAAACTCACAATTGTGAGAAATAAAGCCAGAATTGCAATATAAACTAATAATTCAGGCTTTCTTTCTCAAAAATGAATGATATAAACTTACAATTGTGAGCATTAAAGCCAGAATTGCAATATAAACTCATAATTAAGGCTTTCTTTCTCAAAAATGGATAACATAAACTCACAATTGTGAGAAATAAAGCCAGAATTGCAATATAAACTAATAATTCAGGCTTTCTTTCTCAGAAATGAATGATATATACTCACAATTGTGAGAAATTAAGCCAGAATTGCAATTTAATCTCATATTTCAGGCTTTCTTTCTCCATAAACTCACAATTGTCAGAAATAAAGCCAGAATTGCAATATAAACTCATAATTCAGGCTTTCTTTGTCAGAAATGGGTGATATATACTCACAATTGTGAGAAATTAAGCCAGAATTGCAATTTAATCTCATATTTCAGGCTTTCTTTCTCCATAAACTCACAATTGTGAGAAATTAAGCCAGAATTGCAATTTAAACTCACAATTCAGGCTTTCTTTCTCAGAAATGGGTGATATATACTCACAATTGTGAGAAATAAAGCCAGAATTGCAATATAAACTCATAATTCAGGCTTTCTTTCTCAAAAATTGGTGATATAAACTCACAATTGTGAGAAATGAAGCCAGAATTGCAATATGAACTCATAATTCAGGCTTTCTTTCTCAAAAATGGATAACATAAACTCACAATTGTGAGAAATAAAGCCAGAATTCAATATAAACTCATAATTAAGGCTTTCTTTCTCAAAAATGGATGATATAAACTTACAATTGTGAGCATTAAAGCGAGAATTGCAATATAAACTCATAATTAAGGCTTTCTTTCTCAAAAATGGCTGATATAAACTTAAAATTGTGAGCATTAAAGCCAGAATTGCAATATTAACTCATAATTCAGGCTTTCTTTCTCAGAAATTGGTGATATATACTCACAATTGTGAGAAATGAAGCCAGAATTGCAATATGAACTCATAATTCAGGCTTTCTTTCTCAAAAATTAATGATATAAACGTACAATTGTGAGCATTAAAGCAAGAATTGCAATATAAACTCATAATTAAGGCTTTCTTTCTCAAAAATGTATGATATAAACTTAAAATTGTGAGCATTAAAGCCAGAATTCAATATTAACTCATAATTAAGGCTTTCTTTCTCAAAAATGGATAACATAAACTTTCAATTGTGAGCATTAAAGCCAGAATTGCAATATAAACTCATAATTAAGGCTTTCTTTCTCAAAAATGGATAACATAAACTCACAATTGTGAGAAATAAAGCCAGAATTGCAATATAAACTAATAATTCAGGCTTTCTTTCTCAGAAATGAATGATATATACTCACAATTGTGAGAAATTAAGCCAGAATTGCAATTTAATCTCATATTTCAGGCTTTCTTTCTCCATAAACTCACAATTGTCAGAAATAAAGCCAGAATTGCCATATAAACTCATAATTCAGGCTTTCTTTGTCAGAAATGGGTGATATATACTCACAATTGTGAGAAATTAAGCCAGAATTGCAATTTAATCTCATATTTCAGGCTTTCTTTCTCCATAAACTCACAATTGTGAGAAATTAAGCCAGAATTGCAATTTAAACTCACAATTCAGGCTTTCTTTCTCAGAAATGGGTGATATATACTCACAATTGTGAGAAATAAAGCCAGAATTGCAATATAAACTCATAATTCAGGCTTTCTTTCTCAAAAATTGGTGATATAAACTCACAATTGTGAGAAATGAAGCCAGAATTGCAATATGAACTCATAATTCAGGCTTTCTTTCTCAAAAATTAATGATATAAACTTACAATTGTGAGCATTAAAGCGAGAATTGCAATATAAACTCATAATTAAGGCTTTCTTTCTCAAAAATGGATGATATAAACTTACAATTGTGAGCATTAAAGCGAGAATTGCAATATAAACTCATAATTAAGGCTTTCTTTCTCAAAAATGGCTGATATAAACTTAAAATTGTGAGCATTAAAGCCAGAATTGCAATATAAACTCATAATTCAGGCTTTCTTTCTCAAAAATGGATAACATAAACTCACAATTGTGAGAAATAAAGCCAGAATTCAATATGAACTCATAATTCAGGCTTTCTTTCTCAAAAATTAATGAGATAAACTTACAATTGTGAGCATTAAAGCGAGAATTGCAATATAAACTCATGATTAAGGCTTTCTTTCTCAAAAATGGATGATATAAACTAACAATTGTGAGCATTAAAGCGAGAATTGCAATATAAACTCATAATTAAGGCTTTCTTTCTCAAAAATGGATGATATAAACTTACAATTGTGAGCATTAAAGCCAGAATTGCAATATAAACTCATAATTAAGGCTTTCTTTCTCAAAAATGGATGATATAAACTTAAAATTGTGAGCATTAAAGACAGAATTGCAATATAAACTCATATTTCAGGCTTTCTTTCTCAAAAATGCATGATATATTCTCACAATTGTGAGAAATAAAGCCAGAATTGCAAAATCAACTCACAATTCAGGCTTTCTTTCTCAGAAATGGGTGATATATACTCACAATTGTGAGAAATAAAGCTAGAATTGCAATATAAACTCATAATTCAGGCTTTCTTTCTCAAAAATGGATAACATAAACTCACAATTGTTAGAAATAAAGCCAGAATTCAATATTAACTCATAATTCAGGCTTTCTTTCTCAGAAATGGATAACATAAACTCACAATTGTGAGAAATAATGCCAGAATTGCAATATCAACTCATAATTCAGGCTTTCTTTCTCAAAAAATTGATGATATATACACACAATTGTGAGAAATAAAGCCAAAATTGCAATATAAACTCATAATTCAGGCATTCTTTCTCAAAAAATTGATGATATATACTCACATTTGTGAGAAATAAAGCCAGAATGGCAATATAAACTCATAATTCAGGCTTTCTTTCTCAGAAATGGGTGATATATACTCACAATTGTGAGAAATTAAGCCAGAATGGCAATATAAACTCATAATTCAGGCTTTCTTTCTCCATAAACTCACAATTGTGAGAAATTAAGCCAGAATTGCAATTTAAACTCATATTTCAGGCTTTCTTTCTCAAAAATGCATGATATATTCTCACAATTGTGAGAAATAAAGCCAGAATTGCAATATAAACTCACAATTCAGGCTTTCTTTCTCAGAAATGGGTGATATTTACTCACAATTGTGAGAAATAAAGCCAGAATTGCAATATAAACTCATAATTCAGGCTTTCTTTCTCAAAAATGGATGATATAAACTTAAAATTGTGAGCATTAAAGCCAGAATTGCAATATTAACTCATAATTCAGGCTTTCTTTCTCAGAAATTGGTGATATATACTCACAATTGTGAGAAATGAAGCCAGAATTGCAATATGAACTCATAATTCAGGCTTTCTTTCTCAAAAATGCATGATATATTCTCACAATTGTGAGAAATAAAGCCAGAATTCAATATAAACTCATAATTCAGGCTTTCTTTCTCAGAAATGGATAACATAAACTCACAATTGTGAGAAATAAAGCCAGAATTCAATATTAACTAATAATTCAGGCTTTCTTTCTCAGAAATGGATAACATAAACTCACAATTGTGAGAAATAAAGCCAGAATTGCAATATAAACTAATAATTCAGGCTTTCTTTCTCAAAAATGAATGATATAAACTTACAATTGTGAGCATTAAAGCCAGAATTGCAATATAAACTCATAATTAAGGCTTTCTTTCTCAAAAATGGATAACATAAACTCACAATTGTGAGAAATAAAGCCAGAATTGCAATATAAACTAATAATTCAGGCTTTCTTTCTCAGAAATGAATGATATATACTCACAATTGTGAGAAATTAAGCCAGAATTGCAATTTAATCTCATATTTCAGGCTTTCTTTCTCCATAAACTCACAATTGTCAGAAATAAAGCCAGAATTGCAATATAAACTCATAATTCAGGCTTTCTTTGTCAGAAATGGGTGATATATACTCACAATTGTGAGAAATTAAGCCAGAATTGCAATTTAATCTCATATTTCAGGCTTTCTTTCTCCATAAACTCACAATTGTGAGAAATTAAGCCAGAATTGCAATTTAAACTCACAATTCAGGCTTTCTTTCTCAGAAATGGGTGATATATACTCACAATTGTGAGAAATAAAGCCAGAATTGCAATATAAACTCATAATTCAGGCTTTCTTTCTCAAAAATTGGTGATATAAACTCACAATTGTGAGAAATGAAGCCAGAATTGCAATATGAACTCATAATTCAGGCTTTCTTTCTCAAAAATGGATAACATAAACTCACAATTGTGAGAAATAAAGCCAGAATTCAATATGAACTCATAATTCAGGCTTTCTTTCTCAAAAATTAATGAGATAAACTTACAATTGTGAGCATTAAAGCGAGAATTGCAATATAAACTCATGATTAAGGCTTTCTTTCTCAAAAATGGATGATATAAACTAACAATTGTGAGCATTAAAGCGAGAATTGCAATATAAACTCATAATTAAGGCTTTCTTTCTCAAAAATGGATGATATAAACTTACAATTGTGAGCATTAAAGCCAGAATTGCAATATAAACTCATAATTAAGGCTTTCTTTCTCAAAAATGGATGATATAAACTTAAAATTGTGAGCATTAAAGACAGAATTGCAATATAAACTCATATTTCAGGCTTTCTTTCTCAAAAATGCATGATATATTCTCACAATTGTGAGAAATAAAGCCAGAATTGCAAAATCAACTCACAATTCAGGCTTTCTTTCTCAGAAATGGGTGATATATACTCACAATTGTGAGAAATAAAGCTAGAATTGCAATATAAACTCATAATTCAGGCTTTCTTTCTCAAAAATGGATAACATAAACTCACAATTGTTAGAAATAAAGCCAGAATTCAATATTAACTCATAATTCAGGCTTTCTTTCTCAGAAATGGATAACATAAACTCACAATTGTGAGAAATAATGCCAGAATTGCAATATCAACTCATAATTCAGGCTTTCTTTCTCAAAAAATTGATGATATATACACACAATTGTGAGAAATAAAGCGAGAATTGCAATATAAACTCATAATTAAGGCTTTCTTTCTCAAAAATGAATGATATAAACTTACAATTGTGAGCATTAAAGCCAGAATTGCAATATAAACTCATAATTAAGGCTTTCTTTCTAAAAAAAATGGATGATATAAACTTAAAATTGTGAGCATTAAAGCCAGAATTGCAATATAAACTCATAATTCAGGCTTTCTTTCTCAAAAAAAAAAAAAAAAAGATAATATATACTCACATTTGTGAGAAAAAAAAAGCCAGAATTGCAATATAAACTCATAATTCAGGCTTTCTTTCTCAAAAAATTGATGATATATACTCACATTTGTGAGAAATAAAGCCAGAATTGCAATATGAACTCATAATTCAGGCTTTCTTTCTCAGAAATGAGTGATATATACTCACAATTGTGAGAAATAAAGCCAGAATTGCAATATAAACTAATAATTCAGGCTTTCTTTCTCAGAAATGGGTGATATATACTCACAATTGTGAGAAATAAAGCGAGAATTGCAATATAAACTCATAATTAAGGCTTTCTTTCTCAAAAATGAATGATATAAACTTACAATTGTGAGCATTAAAGCCAGAATTGCAACATAAACTCATAATTAAGGCTTTCTTTCTAAAAAAAATGGATGATATAAACTTAAAATTGTGAGCATTAAAGCCAGAATTGCAATATAAACTCATAATTCAGGCTTTCTTTCTCAAAAAAAAAAAAAAAATGATAATATATACTCACATTTGTGAGAAAAAAAAAGCCAGAATTGCAATATAAACTCATAATTCAGGCTTTCTTTCTCAAAAAATTGATGATATATACTCACATTTGTGAGAAATAAAGCCAGAATTGCAATATGAACTCATAATTCAGGCTTTCTTTCTCAGAAATGAGTGATATATACTCACAATTGTGAGAAATAAAGCCAGAATTGCAATATAAACTAATAATTCAGGCTTTCTTTCTCAGAAATGGGTGATATATACTCACAATTGTGAGAAATTAAGCCAGAATTGCAATTTAAACTCATATTTCAGGCTTTCTTTCTCAAAAATGCATGATATATTCTCACAATTGTGAGAAATAAAGCCAAAATTGCAATATAAACTCACAATTCAGGCTTTCTTTCTCAAAAATGGATAACATGAACTCACAATTGTGAGAAATAAAGCCAGAATTCAATATTAACTCATAATTCAGGCTTTCTTTCTCAAAAATTGGTGATATATACTCACAATTGTGAGAAATAAAGCCAGAATTGCAATATAAACTCATAATCCAGGCTTTCTTTCTCAAAAATGGATAACAAACTCACAATTGTGAGAAATAAAGCCAGAATTCAATATTAACTCATAATTCAGGCTTTCTTTCTCAGAAATGGATAACATAAACTCACAATTGTGAGAAATAAAGCCAGAATTACAATATAAACTAATAATTCAGGCTTTCTTTCTCAAAAATGAATGATATAAACTTACAATTGTGAGCATTAAAGCCAGAATTGCAATATAAACTCATAATTAAGGCTTTCTTTCTCAAAAATGGATAACATAAACTCACAATTGTGAGAAATAAAGCCAGAATTGCAATATAATCTAATAATTCAGGCTTTCTTTCTCAGAAATGAATGATATATACTCACAATTGTCAGAAATAAAGCCAGAATTGCAATATAAACTCATAATTGAGGCTTTCTTTGTCAGAAATGGGTGATATATACTCACAATTGTGAGAAATTAAGCCAGAATTGCAATTTAATCTCATATTTCAGGCTTTCTTTCTCCATAAACTCACAATTGTGAGAAATAAAGCCAGAATTGCAATATAAACTCATAATTCAGGCTTTCTTTCTCAAAAATTGGTGATATAAACTCACAATTGTGAGAAATGAAGCCAGAATTGCAATATGAACTCATAATTCAGGCTTTCTTTCTCAAAAATTAATGATATAAACTTACAATTGTGAGCATTAAAGCGAGAATTGCAATATAAACTCATAATTAAGGCTTTCTTTCTCAAAAATGGATGATATAAACTTACAATTGTGAGCATTAAAGCGAGAATTGCAATATAAACTCATAATTAAGGCTTTCTTTCTCAAAAATGGCTGATATAAACTTAAAATTGTGAGCATTAAAGCCAGAATTGCAATATTAACTCATAATTCAGGCTTTCTTTCTCAGAAATTGGTGATATATACTCACAATTGTGAGAAATGAAGCCAGAATTGCAATATGAACTCATAATTCAGGCTTTCTTTCTCAAAAATTAATGATATAAACGTACAATTGTGAGCATTAAAGCAAGAATTGCAATATAAACTCATAATTAAGGCTTTCTTTCTCAAAAATGTATGATATAAACTTAAAATTGTGAGCATTAAAGCCAGAATTCAATATTAACTCATAATTAAGGCTTTCTTTCTCAAAAATGGATAACATAAACTTTCAATTGTGAGCATTAAAGCCAGAATTGCAATATAAACTCATAATTAAGGCTTTCTTTCTCAAAAATGGATAACATAAACTCACAATTGTGAGAAATAAAGCCAGAATTGCAATATAAACTAATAATTCAGGCTTTCTTTCTCAGAAATGAATGATATATACTCACAATTGTGAGAAATTAAGCCAGAATTGCAATTTAATCTCATATTTCAGGCTTTCTTTCTCCATAAACTCACAATTGTCAGAAATAAAGCCAGAATTGCAATATAAACTCATAATTGAGGCTTTCTTTGTCAGAAATGGGTGATATATACTCACAATTGTGAGAAATTAAGCCAGAATTGCAATTTAATCTCATATTTCAGGCTTTCTTTCTCCATAAACTCACAATTGTGAGAAATTAAGCCAGAATTGCAATTTAAACTCACAATTCAGGCTTTCTTTCTCAGAAATGGGTGATATATACTCACAATTGTGAGAAATAAAGCCAGAATTGCAATATAAACTCATAATTCAGGCTTTCTTTCTCAAAAATTGGTGATATAAACTCACAATTGTGAGAAATGAAGCCAGAATTGCAATATGAACTCATAATTCAGGCTTTCTTTCTCAAAAATTAATGATATAAACTTACAATTGTGAGCATTAAAGCGAGAATTGCAATATAAACTCATAATTAAGGCTTTCTTTCTCAAAAATGGATGATATAAACTTACAATTGTGAGCATTAAAGCGAGAATTGCAATATAAACTCATAATTAAGGCTTTCTTTCTCAAAAATGGCTGATATAAACTTAAAATTGTGAGCATTAAAGCCAGAATTGCAATATAAACTCATAATTCAGGCTTTCTTTCTCAAAAATGGATAACATAAACTCACAATTGTGAGAAATAAAGCCAGAATTCAATATGAACTCATAATTCAGGCTTTCTTTCTCAAAAATTAATGAGATAAACTTACAATTGTGAGCATTAAAGCGAGAATTGCAATATAAACTCATGATTAAGGCTTTCTTTCTCAAAAATGGATGATATAAACTAACAATTGTGAGCATTAAAGCGAGAATTGCAATATAAACTCATAATTAAGGCTTTCTTTCTCAAAAATGGATGATATAAACTTACAATTGTGAGCATTAAAGCCAGAATTGCAATATAAACTCATAATTAAGGCTTTCTTTCTCAAAAATGGATGATATAAACTTAAAATTGTGAGCATTAAAGACAGAATTGCAATATAAACTCATATTTCAGGCTTTCTTTCTCAAAAATGCATGATATATTCTCACAATTGTGAGAAATAAAGCCAGAATTGCAAAATCAACTCACAATTCAGGCTTTCTTTCTCAGAAATGGGTGATATATACTCACAATTGTGAGAAATAAAGCTAGAATTGCAATATAAACTCATAATTCAGGCTTTCTTTCTCAAAAATGGATAACATAAACTCACAATTGTTAGAAATAAAGCCAGAATTCAATATTAACTCATAATTCAGGCTTTCTTTCTCAGAAATGGATAACATAAACTCACAATTGTGAGAAATAATGCCAGAATTGCAATATCAACTCATAATTCAGGCTTTCTTTCTCAAAAAATTGATGATATATACACACAATTGTGAGAAATAAAGCCAAAATTGCAATATAAACTCATAATTCAGGCATTCTTTCTCAAAAAATTGATGATATATACTCACATTTGTGAGAAATAAAGCCAGAATGGCAATATAAACTCATAATTCAGGCTTTCTTTCTCAGAAATGGGTGATATATACTCACAATTGTGAGAAATTAAGCCAGAATGGCAATATAAACTCATAATTCAGGCTTTCTTTCTCCATAAACTCACAATTGTGAGAAATTAAGCCAGAATTGCAATTTAAACTCATATTTCAGGCTTTCTTTCTCAAAAATGCATGATATATTCTCACAATTGTGAGAAATAAAGCCAGAATTGCAATATAAACTCACAATTCAGGCTTTCTTTCTCAGAAATGGGTGATATTTACTCACAATTGTGAGAAATAAAGCCAGAATTGCAATATAAACTCATAATTCAGGCTTTCTTTCTCAAAAATGGATGATATAAACTTAAAATTGTGAGCATTAAAGCCAGAATTGCAATATTAACTCATAATTCAGGCTTTCTTTCTCAGAAATTGGTGATATATACTCACAATTGTGAGAAATGAAGCCAGAATTGCAATATGAACTCATAATTCAGGCTTTCTTTCTCAAAAATGCATGATATATTCTCACAATTGTGAGAAATAAAGCCAGAATTCAATATAAACTCATAATTCAGGCTTTCTTTCTCAGAAATGGATAACATAAACTCACAATTGTGAGAAATAAAGCCAGAATTCAATATTAACTAATAATTCAGGCTTTCTTTCTCAGAAATGGATAACATAAACTCACAATTGTGAGAAATAAAGCCAGAATTGCAATATAAACTAATAATTCAGGCTTTCTTTCTCAAAAATGAATGATATAAACTTACAATTGTGAGCATTAAAGCCAGAATTGCAATATAAACTCATAATTAAGGCTTTCTTTCTCAAAAATGGATAACATAAACTCACAATTGTGAGAAATAAAGCCAGAATTGCAATATAAACTAATAATTCAGGCTTTCTTTCTCAGAAATGAATGATATATACTCACAATTGTGAGAAATTAAGCCAGAATTGCAATTTAATCTCATATTTCAGGCTTTCTTTCTCCATAAACTCACAATTGTCAGAAATAAAGCCAGAATTGCAATATAAACTCATAATTCAGGCTTTCTTTGTCAGAAATGGGTGATATATACTCACAATTGTGAGAAATTAAGCCAGAATTGCAATTTAATCTCATATTTCAGGCTTTCTTTCTCCATAAACTCACAATTGTGAGAAATTAAGCCAGAATTGCAATTTAAACTCACAATTCAGGCTTTCTTTCTCAGAAATGGGTGATATATACTCACAATTGTGAGAAATAAAGCCAGAATTGCAATATAAACTCATAATTCAGGCTTTCTTTCTCAAAAATTGGTGATATAAACTCACAATTGTGAGAAATGAAGCCAGAATTGCAATATGAACTCATAATTCAGGCTTTCTTTCTCAAAAATTAATGATATAAACTTACAATTGTGAGCATTAAAGCGAGAATTGCAATATAAACTCATAATTAAGGCTTTCTTTCTCAAAAATGGCTGATATAAACTTAAAATTGTGAGCATTAAAGCCAGAATTGCAATATAAACTCATAATTCAGGCTTTCTTTCTCAAAAATGGATAACATAAACTCACAATTGTGAGAAATAAAGCCAGAATTCAATATGAACTCATAATTCAGGCTTTCTTTCTCAAAAATTAATGAGATAAACTTACAATTGTGAGCATTAAAGCGAGAATTGCAATATAAACTCATGATTAAGGCTTTCTTTCTCAAAAATGGATGATATAAACTAACAATTGTGAGCATTAAAGCGAGAATTGCAATATAAACTCATAATTAAGGCTTTCTTTCTCAAAAATGGATGATATAAACTTACAATTGTGAGCATTAAAGCCAGAATTGCAATATAAACTCATAATTAAGGCTTTCTTTCTCAAAAATGGATGATATAAACTTAAAATTGTGAGCATTAAAGACAGAATTGCAATATAAACTCATATTTCAGGCTTTCTTTCTCAAAAATGCATGATATATTCTCACAATTGTGAGAAATAAAGCCAGAATTGCAAAATCAACTCACAATTCAGGCTTTCTTTCTCAGAAATGGGTGATATATACTCACAATTGTGAGAAATAAAGCTAGAATTGCAATATAAACTCATAATTCAGGCTTTCTTTCTCAAAAATGGATAACATAAACTCACAATTGTTAGAAATAAAGCCAGAATTCAATATTAACTCATAATTCAGGCTTTCTTTCTCAGAAATGGATAACATAAACTCACAATTGTGAGAAATAATGCCAGAATTGCAATATCAACTCATAATTCAGGCTTTCTTTCTCAAAAAATTGATGATATATACACACAATTGTGAGAAATAAAGCGAGAATTGCAATATAAACTCATAATTAAGGCTTTCTTTCTCAAAAATGAATGATATAAACTTACAATTGTGAGCATTAAAGCCAGAATTGCAATATAAACTCATAATTAAGGCTTTCTTTCTAAAAAAAATGGATGATATAAACTTAAAATTGTGAGCATTAAAGCCAGAATTGCAATATAAACTCATAATTCAGGCTTTCTTTCTCAAAAAAAAAAAAAAAAATGATAATATATACTCACATTTGTGAGAAAAAAAAAAGCCAGAATTGCAATATAAACTCATAATTCAGGCTTTCTTTCTCAAAAAATTGATGATATATACTCACATTTGTGAGAAATAAAGCCAGAATTGCAATATGAACTCATAATTCAGGCTTTCTTTCTCAGAAATGAGTGATATATACTCACAATTGTGAGAAATAAAGCCAGAATTGCAATATAAACTAATAATTCAGGCTTTCTTTCTCAGAAATGGGTGATATATACTCACAATTGTGAGAAATTAAGCCAGAATTGCAATTTAAACTCATATTTCAGGCTTTCTTTCTCAAAAATGCATGATATATTCTCACAATTGTGAGAAATAAAGCCAAAATTGCAATATAAACTCACAATTCAGGCTTTCTTTCTCAAAAATGGATAACATGAACTCACAATTGTGAGAAATAAAGCCAGAATTCAATATTAACTCATAATTCAGGCTTTCTTTCTCAAAAATTGGTGATATATACTCACAATTGTGAGAAATAAAGCCAGAATTGCAATATAAACTCATAATCCAGGCTTTCTTTCTCAAAAATGGATAACAAACTCACAATTGTGAGAAATAAAGCCAGAATTCAATATTAACTCATAATTCAGGCTTTCTTTCTCAGAAATGGATAACATAAACTCACAATTGTGAGAAATAAAGCCAGAATTACAATATAAACTAATAATTCAGGCTTTCTTTCTCAAAAATGAATGATATAAACTTACAATTGTGAGCATTAAAGCCAGAATTGCAATATAAACTCATAATTAAGGCTTTCTTTCTCAAAAATGGATAACATAAACTCACAATTGTGAGAAATAAAGCCAGAATTGCAATATAATCTAATAATTCAGGCTTTCTTTCTCAGAAATGAATGATATATACTCACAATTGTCAGAAATAAAGCCAGAATTGCAATATAAACTCATAATTGAGGCTTTCTTTGTCAGAAATGGGTGATATATACTCACAATTGAGAGAAATTAAGCCAGAATTGCAATTTAATCTCATATTTCAGGCTTTCTTTCTCCATAAACTCACAATTGTGAGAAATAAAGCCAGAATTGCAATATAAACTCATAATTCAGGCTTTCTTTCTCAAAAATTGGTGATATAAACTCACAATTGTGAGAAATGAAGCCAGAATTGCAATATGAACTCATAATTCAGGCTTTCTTTCTCAAAAATTAATGATATAAACTTACAATTGTGAGCATTAAAGCGAGAATTGCAATATAAACTCATAATTAAGGCTTTCTTTCTCAAAAATGGATGATATAAACTTACAATTGTGAGCATTAAAGCGAGAATTGCAATATAAACTCATAATTAAGGCTTTCTTTCTCAAAAATGGCTGATATAAACTTAAAATTGTGAGCATTAAAGCCAGAATTGCAATATTAACTCATAATTCAGGCTTTCTTTCTCAGAAATTGGTGATATATACTCACAATTGTGAGAAATGAAGCCAGAATTGCAATATGAACTCATAATTCAGGCTTTCTTTCTCAAAAATTAATGATATAAACGTACAATTGTGAGCATTAAAGCAAGAATTGCAATATAAACTCATAATTAAGGCTTTCTTTCTCAAAAATGTATGATATAAACTTAAAATTGTGAGCATTAAAGCCAGAATTCAATATTAACTCATAATTAAGGCTTTCTTTCTCAAAAATGGATAACATAAACTTTCAATTGTGAGCATTAAAGCCAGAATTGCAATATAAACTCATAATTAAGGCTTTCTTTCTCAAAAATGGATAACATAAACTCACAATTGTGAGAAATAAAGCCAGAATTGCAATATAAACTAATAATTCAGGCTTTCTTTCTCAGAAATGAATGATATATACTCACAATTGTGAGAAATTAAGCCAGAATTGCAATTTAATCTCATATTTCAGGCTTTCTTTCTCCATAAACTCACAATTGTCAGAAATAAAGCCAGAATTGCAATATAAACTCATAATTCAGGCTTTCTTTGTCAGAAATGGGTGATATATACTCACAATTGTGAGAAATTAAGCCAGAATTGCAATTTAATCTCATATTTCAGGCTTTCTTTCTCCATAAACTCACAATTGTGAGAAATTAAGCCAGAATTGCAATTTAAACTCACAATTCAGGCTTTCTTTCTCAGAAATGGGTGATATATACTCACAATTGTGAGAAATAAAGCCAGAATTGCAATATAAACTCATAATTCAGGCTTTCTTTCTCAAAAATTGGTGATATAAACTCACAATTGTGAGAAATGAAGCCAGAATTGCAATATGAACTCATAATTCAGGCTTTCTTTCTCAAAAATTAATGATATAAACTTACAATTGTGAGCATTAAAGCGAGAATTGCAATATAAACTCATAATTAAGGCTTTCTTTCTCAAAAATGGATGATATAAACTTACAATTGTGAGCATTAAAGCGAGAATTGCAATATAAACTCATAATTAAGGCTTTCTTTCTCAAAAATGGCTGATATAAACTTAAAATTGTGAGCATTAAAGCCAGAATTGCAATATAAACTCATAATTCAGGCTTTCTTTCTCAAAAATGGATAACATAAACTCACAATTGTGAGAAATAAAGCCAGAATTCAATATGAACTCATAATTCAGGCTTTCTTTCTCAAAAATTAATGAGATAAACTTACAATTGTGAGCATTAAAGCGAGAATTGCAATATAAACTCATGATTAAGGCTTTCTTTCTCAAAAATGGATGATATAAACTAACAATTGTGAGCATTAAAGCGAGAATTGCAATATAAACTCATAATTAAGGCTTTCTTTCTCAAAAATGGATGATATAAACTTACAATTGTGAGCATTAAAGCCAGAATTGCAATATAAACTCATAATTAAGGCTTTCTTTCTCAAAAATGGATGATATAAACTTAAAATTGTGAGCATTAAAGACAGAATTGCAATATAAACTCATATTTCAGGCTTTCTTTCTCAAAAATGCATGATATATTCTCACAATTGTGAGAAATAAAGCCAGAATTGCAAAATCAACTCACAATTCAGGCTTTCTTTCTCAGAAATGGGTGATATATACTCACAATTGTGAGAAATAAAGCTAGAATTGCAATATAAACTCATAATTCAGGCTTTCTTTCTCAAAAATGGATAACATAAACTCACAATTGTTAGAAATAAAGCCAGAATTCAATATTAACTCATAATTCAGGCTTTCTTTCTCAGAAATGGATAACATAAACTCACAATTGTGAGAAATAATGCCAGAATTGCAATATCAACTCATAATTCAGGCTTTCTTTCTCAAAAAATTGATGATATATACACACAATTGTGAGAAATAAAGCCAAAATTGCAATATAAACTCATAATTCAGGCATTCTTTCTCAAAAAATTGATGATATATACTCACATTTGTGAGAAATAAAGCCAGAATGGCAATATAAACTCATAATTCAGGCTTTCTTTCTCAGAAATGGGTGATATATACTCACAATTGTGAGAAATTAAGCCAGAATGGCAATATAAACTCATAATTCAGGCTTTCTTTCTCCATAAACTCACAATTGTGAGAAATTAAGCCAGAATTGCAATTTAAACTCATATTTCAGGCTTTCTTTCTCAAAAATGCATGATATATTCTCACAATTGTGAGAAATAAAGCCAGAATTGCAATATAAACTCACAATTCAGGCTTTCTTTCTCAGAAATGGGTGATATTTACTCACAATTGTGAGAAATAAAGCCAGAATTGCAATATAAACTCATAATTCAGGCTTTCTTTCTCAAAAATGGATGATATAAACTTAAAATTGTGAGCATTAAAGCCAGAATTGCAATATTAACTCATAATTCAGGCTTTCTTTCTCAGAAATTGGTGATATATACTCACAATTGTGAGAAATGAAGCCAGAATTGCAATATGAACTCATAATTCAGGCTTTCTTTCTCAAAAATGCATGATATATTCTCACAATTGTGAGAAATAAAGCCAGAATTCAATATAAACTCATAATTCAGGCTTTCTTTCTCAGAAATGGATAACATAAACTCACAATTGTGAGAAATAAAGCCAGAATTCAATATTAACTAATAATTCAGGCTTTCTTTCTCAGAAATGGATAACATAAACTCACAATTGTGAGAAATAAAGCCAGAATTGCAATATAAACTAATAATTCAGGCTTTCTTTCTCAAAAATGAATGATATAAACTTACAATTGTGAGCATTAAAGCCAGAATTGCAATATAAACTCATAATTAAGGCTTTCTTTCTCAAAAATGGATAACATAAACTCACAATTGTGAGAAATAAAGCCAGAATTGCAATATAAACTAATAATTCAGGCTTTCTTTCTCAGAAATGAATGATATATACTCACAATTGTGAGAAATTAAGCCAGAATTGCAATTTAATCTCATATTTCAGGCTTTCTTTCTCCATAAACTCACAATTGTCAGAAATAAAGCCAGAATTGCAATATAAACTCATAATTCAGGCTTTCTTTGTCAGAAATGGGTGATATATACTCACAATTGTGAGAAATTAAGCCAGAATTGCAATTTAATCTCATATTTCAGGCTTTCTTTCTCCATAAACTCACAATTGTGAGAAATTAAGCCAGAATTGCAATTTAAACTCACAATTCATGCTTTCTTTCTCAGAAATGGGTGATATATACTCACAATTGTGAGAAATAAAGCCAGAATTGCAATATAAACTCATAATTCAGGCTTTCTTTCTCAAAAATTGGTGATATAAACTCACAATTGTGAGAAATGAAGCCAGAATTGCAATATGAACTCATAATTCAGGCTTTCTTTCTCAAAAATTAATGATATAAACTTACAATTGTGAGCATTAAAGCGAGAATTGCAATATAAACTCATAATTAAGGCTTTCTTTCTCAAAAATGGATGATATAAACTTACAATTGTGAGCATTAAAGCGAGAATTGCAATATAAACTCATAATTAAGGCTTTCTTTCTCAAAAATGGCTGATATAAACTTAAAATTGTGAGCATTAAAGCCAGAATTGCAATATAAACTCATAATTCAGGCTTTCTTTCTCAAAAATGGATAACATAAACTCACAATTGTGAGAAATAAAGCCAGAATTCAATATGAACTCATAATTCAGGCTTTCTTTCTCAAAAATTAATGAGATAAACTTACAATTGTGAGCATTAAAGCGAGAATTGCAATATAAACTCATGATTAAGGCTTTCTTTCTCAAAAATGGATGATATAAACTAACAATTGTGAGCATTAAAGCGAGAATTGCAATATAAACTCATAATTAAGGCTTTCTTTCTCAAAAATGGATGATATAAACTTACAATTGTGAGCATTAAAGCCAGAATTGCAATATAAACTCATAATTAAGGCTTTCTTTCTCAAAAATGGATGATATAAACTTAAAATTGTGAGCATTAAAGACAGAATTGCAATATAAACTCATATTTCAGGCTTTCTTTCTCAAAAATGCATGATATATTCTCACAATTGTGAGAAATAAAGCCAGAATTGCAAAATCAACTCACAATTCAGGCTTTCTTTCTCAGAAATGGGTGATATATACTCACAATTGTGAGAAATAAAGCTAGAATTGCAATATAAACTCATAATTCAGGCTTTCTTTCTCAAAAATGGATAACATAAACTCACAATTGTTAGAAATAAAGCCAGAATTCAATATTAACTCATAATTCAGGCTTTCTTTCTCAGAAATGGATAACATAAACTCACAATTGTGAGAAATAATGCCAGAATTGCAATATCAACTCATAATTCAGGCTTTCTTTCTCAAAAAATTGATGATATATACACACAATTGTGAGAAATAAAGCGAGAATTGCAATATAAACTCATAATTAAGGCTTTCTTTCTCAAAAATGAATGATATAAACTTACAATTGTGAGCATTAAAGCCAGAATTGCAACATAAACTCATAATTAAGGCTTTCTTTCTAAAAAAAATGGATGATATAAACTTAAAATTGTGAGCATTAAAGCCAGAATTGCAATATAAACTCATAATTCAGGCTTTCTTTCTCAAAAAAAAAAAAAAAATGATAATATATACTCACATTTGTGAGAAAAAAAAAGCCAGAATTGCAATATAAACTCATAATTCAGGCTTTCTTTCTCAAAAAATTGATGATATATACTCACATTTGTGAGAAATAAAGCCAGAATTGCAATATGAACTCATAATTCAGGCTTTCTTTCTCAGAAATGAGTGATATATACTCACAATTGTGAGAAATAAAGCCAGAATTGCAATATAAACTAATAATTCAGGCTTTCTTTCTCAGAAATGGGTGATATATACTCACAATTGTGAGAAATTAAGCCAGAATTGCAATTTAAACTCATATTTCAGGCTTTCTTTCTCAAAAATGCATGATATATTCTCACAATTGTGAGAAATAAAGCCAAAATTGCAATATAAACTCACAATTCAGGCTTTCTTTCTCAAAAATGGATAACATGAACTCACAATTGTGAGAAATAAAGCCAGAATTCAATATTAACTCATAATTCAGGCTTTCTTTCTCAAAAATTGGTGATATATACTCACAATTGTGAGAAATAAAGCCAGAATTGCAATATAAACTCATAATCCAGGCTTTCTTTCTCAAAAATGGATAACAAACTCACAATTGTGAGAAATAAAGCCAGAATTCAATATTAACTCATAATTCAGGCTTTCTTTCTCAGAAATGGATAACATAAACTCACAATTGTGAGAAATAAAGCCAGAATTACAATATAAACTAATAATTCAGGCTTTCTTTCTCAAAAATGAATGATATAAACTTACAATTGTGAGCATTAAAGCCAGAATTGCAATATAAACTCATAATTAAGGCTTTCTTTCTCAAAAATGGATAACATAAACTCACAATTGTGAGAAATAAAGCCAGAATTGCAATATAATCTAATAATTCAGGCTTTCTTTCTCAGAAATGAATGATATATACTCACAATTGTCAGAAATAAAGCCAGAATTGCAATATAAACTCATAATTGAGGCTTTCTTTGTCAGAAATGGGTGATATATACTCACAATTGTGAGAAATTAAGCCAGAATTGCAATTTAATCTCATATTTCAGGCTTTCTTTCTCCATAAACTCACAATTGTGAGAAATAAAGCCAGAATTGCAATATAAACTCATAATTCAGGCTTTCTTTCTCAAAAATTGGTGATATAAACTCACAATTGTGAGAAATGAAGCCAGAATTGCAATATGAACTCATAATTCAGGCTTTCTTTCTCAAAAATTAATGATATAAACTTACAATTGTGAGCATTAAAGCGAGAATTGCAATATAAACTCATAATTAAGGCTTTCTTTCTCAAAAATGGATGATATAAACTTACAATTGTGAGCATTAAAGCGAGAATTGCAATATAAACTCATAATTAAGGCTTTCTTTCTCAAAAATGGCTGATATAAACTTAAAATTGTGAGCATTAAAGCCAGAATTGCAATATTAACTCATAATTCAGGCTTTCTTTCTCAGAAATTGGTGATATATACTCACAATTGTGAGAAATGAAGCCAGAATTGCAATATGAACTCATAATTCAGGCTTTCTTTCTCAAAAATTAATGATATAAACGTACAATTGTGAGCATTAAAGCAAGAATTGCAATATAAACTCATAATTAAGGCTTTCTTTCTCAAAAATGTATGATATAAACTTAAAATTGTGAGCATTAAAGCCAGAATTCAATATTAACTCATAATTAAGGCTTTCTTTCTCAAAAATGGATAACATAAACTTTCAATTGTGAGCATTAAAGCCAGAATTGCAATATAAACTCATAATTAAGGCTTTCTTTCTCAAAAATGGATAACATAAACTCACAATTGTGAGAAATAAAGCCAGAATTGCAATATAAACTAATAATTCAGGCTTTCTTTCTCAGAAATGAATGATATATACTCACAATTGTGAGAAATTAAGCCAGAATTGCAATTTAATCTCATATTTCAGGCTTTCTTTCTCCATAAACTCACAATTGTCAGAAATAAAGCCAGAATTGCAATATAAACTCATAATTCAGGCTTTCTTTGTCAGAAATGGGTGATATATACTCACAATTGTGAGAAATTAAGCCAGAATTGCAATTTAATCTCATATTTCAGGCTTTCTTTCTCCATAAACTCACAATTGTGAGAAATTAAGCCAGAATTGCAATTTAAACTCACAATTCAGGCTTTCTTTCTCAGAAATGGGTGATATATACTCACAATTGTGAGAAATAAAGCCAGAATTGCAATATAAACTCATAATTCAGGCTTTCTTTCTCAAAAATTGGTGATATAAACTCACAATTGTGAGAAATGAAGCCAGAATTGCAATATGAACTCATAATTCAGGCTTTCTTTCTCAAAAATTAATGATATAAACTTACAATTGTGAGCATTAAAGCGAGAATTGCAATATAAACTCATAATTAAGGCTTTCTTTCTCAAAAATGGATGATATAAACTTACAATTGTGAGCATTAAAGCGAGAATTGCAATATAAACTCATAATTAAGGCTTTCTTTCTCAAAAATGGCTGATATAAACTTAAAATTGTGAGCATTAAAGCCAGAATTGCAATATAAACTCATAATTCAGGCTTTCTTTCTCAAAAATGGATAACATAAACTCACAATTGTGAGAAATAAAGCCAGAATTCAATATGAACTCATAATTCAGGCTTTCTTTCTCAAAAATTAATGAGATAAACTTACAATTGTGAGCATTAAAGCGAGAATTGCAATATAAACTCATGATTAAGGCTTTCTTTCTCAAAAATGGATGATATAAACTAACAATTGTGAGCATTAAAGCGAGAATTGCAATATAAACTCATAATTAAGGCTTTCTTTCTCAAAAATGGATGATATAAACTTACAATTGTGAGCATTAAAGCCAGAATTGCAATATAAACTCATAATTAAGGCTTTCTTTCTCAAAAATGGATGATATAAACTTAAAATTGTGAGCATTAAAGACAGAATTGCAATATAAACTCATATTTCAGGCTTTCTTTCTCAAAAATGCATGATATATTCTCACAATTGTGAGAAATAAAGCCAGAATTGCAAAATCAACTCACAATTCAGGCTTTCTTTCTCAGAAATGGGTGATATATACTCACAATTGTGAGAAATAAAGCTAGAATTGCAATATAAACTCATAATTCAGGCTTTCTTTCTCAAAAATGGATAACATAAACTCACAATTGTTAGAAATAAAGCCAGAATTCAATATTAACTCATAATTCAGGCTTTCTTTCTCAGAAATGGATAACATAAACTCACAATTGTGAGAAATAATGCCAGAATTGCAATATCAACTCATAATTCAGGCTTTCTTTCTCAAAAAATTGATGATATATACACACAATTGTGAGAAATAAAGCCAAAATTGCAATATAAACTCATAATTCAGGCATTCTTTCTCAAAAAATTGATGATATATACTCACATTTGTGAGAAATAAAGCCAGAATGGCAATATAAACTCATAATTCAGGCTTTCTTTCTCAGAAATGGGTGATATATACTCACAATTGTGAGAAATTAAGCCAGAATGGCAATATAAACTCATAATTCAGGCTTTCTTTCTCCATAAACTCACAATTGTGAGAAATTAAGCCAGAATTGCAATTTAAACTCATATTTCAGGCTTTCTTTCTCAAAAATGCATGATATATTCTCACAATTGTGAGAAATAAAGCCAGAATTGCAATATAAACTCACAATTCAGGCTTTCTTTCTCAGAAATGGGTGATATTTACTCACAATTGTGAGAAATAAAGCCAGAATTGCAATATAAACTCATAATTCAGGCTTTCTTTCTCAAAAATGGATGATATAAACTTAAAATTGTGAGCATTAAAGCCAGAATTGCAATATTAACTCATAATTCAGGCTTTCTTTCTCAGAAATTGGTGATATATACTCACAATTGTGAGAAATGAAGCCAGAATTGCAATATGAACTCATAATTCAGGCTTTCTTTCTCAAAAATGCATGATATATTCTCACAATTGTGAGAAATAAAGCCAGAATTCAATATAAACTCATAATTCAGGCTTTCTTTCTCAGAAATGGATAACATAAACTCACAATTGTGAGAAATAAAGCCAGAATTCAATATTAACTAATAATTCAGGCTTTCTTTCTCAGAAATGGATAACATAAACTCACAATTGTGAGAAATAAAGCCAGAATTGCAATATAAACTAATAATTCAGGCTTTCTTTCTCAAAAATGAATGATATAAACTTACAATTGTGAGCATTAAAGCCAGAATTGCAATATAAACTCATAATTAAGGCTTTCTTTCTCAAAAATGGATAACATAAACTCACAATTGTGAGAAATAAAGCCAGAATTGCAATATAAACTAATAATTCAGGCTTTCTTTCTCAGAAATGAATGATATATACTCACAATTGTGAGAAATTAAGCCAGAATTGCAATTTAATCTCATATTTCAGGCTTTCTTTCTCCATAAACTCACAATTGTCAGAAATAAAGCCAGAATTGCAATATAAACTCATAATTCAGGCTTTCTTTGTCAGAAATGGGTGATATATACTCACAATTGTGAGAAATTAAGCCAGAATTGCAATTTAATCTCATATTTCAGGCTTTCTTTCTCCATAAACTCACAATTGTGAGAAATTAAGCCAGAATTGCAATTTAAACTCACAATTCAGGCTTTCTTTCTCAGAAATGGGTGATATATACTCACAATTGTGAGAAATAAAGCCAGAATTGCAATATAAACTCATAATTCAGGCTTTCTTTCTCAAAAATTGGTGATATAAACTCACAATTGTGAGAAATGAAGCCAGAATTGCAATATGAACTCATAATTCAGGCTTTCTTTCTCAAAAATTAATGATATAAACTTACAATTGTGAGCATTAAAGCGAGAATTGCAATATAAACTCATAATTAAGGCTTTCTTTCTCAAAAATGGATGATATAAACTTACAATTGTGAGCATTAAAGCGAGAATTGCAATATAAACTCATAATTAAGGCTTTCTTTCTCAAAAATGGCTGATATAAACTTAAAATTGTGAGCATTAAAGCCAGAATTGCAATATAAACTCATAATTCAGGCTTTCTTTCTCAAAAATGGATAACATAAACTCACAATTGTGAGAAATAAAGCCAGAATTCAATATGAACTCATAATTCAGGCTTTCTTTCTCAAAAATTAATGAGATAAACTTACAATTGTGAGCATTAAAGCGAGAATTGCAATATAAACTCATGATTAAGGCTTTCTTTCTCAAAAATGGATGATATAAACTAACAATTGTGAGCATTAAAGCGAGAATTGCAATATAAACTCATAATTAAGGCTTTCTTTCTCAAAAATGGATGATATAAACTTACAATTGTGAGCATTAAAGCCAGAATTGCAATATAAACTCATAATTAAGGCTTTCTTTCTCAAAAATGGATGATATAAACTTAAAATTGTGAGCATTAAAGACAGAATTGCAATATAAACTCATATTTCAGGCTTTCTTTCTCAAAAATGCATGATATATTCTCACAATTGTGAGAAATAAAGCCAGAATTGCAAAATCAACTCACAATTCAGGCTTTCTTTCTCAGAAATGGGTGATATATACTCACAATTGTGAGAAATAAAGCTAGAATTGCAATATAAACTCATAATTCAGGCTTTCTTTCTCAAAAATGGATAACATAAACTCACAATTGTTAGAAATAAAGCCAGAATTCAATATTAACTCATAATTCAGGCTTTCTTTCTCAGAAATGGATAACATAAACTCACAATTGTGAGAAATAATGCCAGAATTGCAATATCAACTCATAATTCAGGCTTTCTTTCTCAAAAAATTGATGATATATACACACAATTGTGAGAAATAAAGCGAGAATTGCAATATAAACTCATAATTAAGGCTTTCTTTCTCAAAAATGAATGATATAAACTTACAATTGTGAGCATTAAAGCCAGAATTGCAATATAAACTCATAATTAAGGCTTTCTTTCTAAAAAAAATGGATGATATAAACTTAAAATTGTGAGCATTAAAGCCAGAATTGCAATATAAACTCATAATTCAGGCTTTCTTTCTCAAAAAAAAAAAAAAAAAATGATAATATATACTCACATTTGTGAGAAAAAAAAAGCCAGAATTGCAATATAAACTCATAATTCAGGCTTTCTTTCTCAGAAATGAATGATATATACTCACAATTGTCAGAAATAAAGCCAGAATTGCAATATAAACTCATAATTGAGGCTTTCTTTGTCAGAAATGGGTGATATATACTCACAATTGAGAGAAATTAAGCCAGAATTGCAATTTAATCTCATATTTCAGGCTTTCTTTCTCCATAAACTCACAATTGTGAGAAATAAAGCCAGAATTGCAATATAAACTCATAATTCAGGCTTTCTTTCTCAAAAATTGGTGATATAAACTCACAATTGTGAGAAATGAAGCCAGAATTGCAATATGAACTCATAATTCAGGCTTTCTTTCTCAAAAATTAATGATATAAACTTACAATTGTGAGCATTAAAGCGAGAATTGCAATATAAACTCATAATTAAGGCTTTCTTTCTCAAAAATGGATGATATAAACTTACAATTGTGAGCATTAAAGCGAGAATTGCAATATAAACTCATAATTAAGGCTTTCTTTCTCAAAAATGGCTGATATAAACTTAAAATTGTGAGCATTAAAGCCAGAATTGCAATATTAACTCATAATTCAGGCTTTCTTTCTCAGAAATTGGTGATATATACTCACAATTGTGAGAAATGAAGCCAGAATTGCAATATGAACTCATAATTCAGGCTTTCTTTCTCAAAAATTAATGATATAAACGTACAATTGTGAGCATTAAAGCAAGAATTGCAATATAAACTCATAATTAAGGCTTTCTTTCTCAAAAATGTATGATATAAACTTAAAATTGTGAGCATTAAAGCCAGAATTCAATATTAACTCATAATTAAGGCTTTCTTTCTCAAAAATGGATAACATAAACTTTCAATTGTGAGCATTAAAGCCAGAATTGCAATATAAACTCATAATTAAGGCTTTCTTTCTCAAAAATGGATAACATAAACTCACAATTGTGAGAAATAAAGCCAGAATTGCAATATAAACTAATAATTCAGGCTTTCTTTCTCAGAAATGAATGATATATACTCACAATTGTGAGAAATTAAGCCAGAATTGCAATTTAATCTCATATTTCAGGCTTTCTTTCTCCATAAACTCACAATTGTCAGAAATAAAGCCAGAATTGCAATATAAACTCATAATTCAGGCTTTCTTTGTCAGAAATGGGTGATATATACTCACAATTGTGAGAAATTAAGCCAGAATTGCAATTTAATCTCATATTTCAGGCTTTCTTTCTCCATAAACTCACAATTGTGAGAAATTAAGCCAGAATTGCAATTTAAACTCACAATTCAGGCTTTCTTTCTCAGAAATGGGTGATATATACTCACAATTGTGAGAAATAAAGCCAGAATTGCAATATAAACTCATAATTCAGGCTTTCTTTCTCAAAAATTGGTGATATAAACTCACAATTGTGAGAAATGAAGCCAGAATTGCAATATGAACTCATAATTCAGGCTTTCTTTCTCAAAAATTAATGATATAAACTTACAATTGTGAGCATTAAAGCGAGAATTGCAATATAAACTCATAATTAAGGCTTTCTTTCTCAAAAATGGATGATATAAACTTACAATTGTGAGCATTAAAGCGAGAATTGCAATATAAACTCATAATTAAGGCTTTCTTTCTCAAAAATGGCTGATATAAACTTAAAATTGTGAGCATTAAAGCCAGAATTGCAATATAAACTCATAATTCAGGCTTTCTTTCTCAAAAATGGATAACATAAACTCACAATTGTGAGAAATAAAGCCAGAATTCAATATGAACTCATAATTCAGGCTTTCTTTCTCAAAAATTAATGAGATAAACTTACAATTGTGAGCATTAAAGCGAGAATTGCAATATAAACTCATGATTAAGGCTTTCTTTCTCAAAAATGGATGATATAAACTAACAATTGTGAGCATTAAAGCGAGAATTGCAATATAAACTCATAATTAAGGCTTTCTTTCTCAAAAATGGATGATATAAACTTACAATTGTGAGCATTAAAGCCAGAATTGCAATATAAACTCATAATTAAGGCTTTCTTTCTCAAAAATGGATGATATAAACTTAAAATTGTGAGCATTAAAGACAGAATTGCAATATAAACTCATATTTCAGGCTTTCTTTCTCAAAAATGCATGATATATTCTCACAATTGTGAGAAATAAAGCCAGAATTGCAAAATCAACTCACAATTCAGGCTTTCTTTCTCAGAAATGGGTGATATATACTCACAATTGTGAGAAATAAAGCTAGAATTGCAATATAAACTCATAATTCAGGCTTTCTTTCTCAAAAATGGATAACATAAACTCACAATTGTTAGAAATAAAGCCAGAATTCAATATTAACTCATAATTCAGGCTTTCTTTCTCAGAAATGGATAACATAAACTCACAATTGTGAGAAATAATGCCAGAATTGCAATATCAACTCATAATTCAGGCTTTCTTTCTCAAAAAATTGATGATATATACACACAATTGTGAGAAATAAAGCCAAAATTGCAATATAAACTCATAATTCAGGCATTCTTTCTCAAAAAATTGATGATATATACTCACATTTGTGAGAAATAAAGCCAGAATGGCAATATAAACTCATAATTCAGGCTTTCTTTCTCAGAAATGGGTGATATATACTCACAATTGTGAGAAATTAAGCCAGAATGGCAATATAAACTCATAATTCAGGCTTTCTTTCTCCATAAACTCACAATTGTGAGAAATTAAGCCAGAATTGCAATTTAAACTCATATTTCAGGCTTTCTTTCTCAAAAATGCATGATATATTCTCACAATTGTGAGAAATAAAGCCAGAATTGCAATATAAACTCACAATTCAGGCTTTCTTTCTCAGAAATGGGTGATATTTACTCACAATTGTGAGAAATAAAGCCAGAATTGCAATATAAACTCATAATTCAGGCTTTCTTTCTCAAAAATGGATGATATAAACTTAAAATTGTGAGCATTAAAGCCAGAATTGCAATATTAACTCATAATTCAGGCTTTCTTTCTCAGAAATTGGTGATATATACTCACAATTGTGAGAAATGAAGCCAGAATTGCAATATGAACTCATAATTCAGGCTTTCTTTCTCAAAAATGCATGATATATTCTCACAATTGTGAGAAATAAAGCCAGAATTCAATATAAACTCATAATTCAGGCTTTCTTTCTCAGAAATGGATAACATAAACTCACAATTGTGAGAAATAAAGCCAGAATTCAATATTAACTAATAATTCAGGCTTTCTTTCTCAGAAATGGATAACATAAACTCACAATTGTGAGAAATAAAGCCAGAATTGCAATATAAACTAATAATTCAGGCTTTCTTTCTCAAAAATGAATGATATAAACTTACAATTGTGAGCATTAAAGCCAGAATTGCAATATAAACTCATAATTAAGGCTTTCTTTCTCAAAAATGGATAACATAAACTCACAATTGTGAGAAATAAAGCCAGAATTGCAATATAAACTAATAATTCAGGCTTTCTTTCTCAGAAATGAATGATATATACTCACAATTGTGAGAAATTAAGCCAGAATTGCAATTTAATCTCATATTTCAGGCTTTCTTTCTCCATAAACTCACAATTGTCAGAAATAAAGCCAGAATTGCAATATAAACTCATAATTCAGGCTTTCTTTGTCAGAAATGGGTGATATATACTCACAATTGTGAGAAATTAAGCCAGAATTGCAATTTAATCTCATATTTCAGGCTTTCTTTCTCCATAAACTCACAATTGTGAGAAATTAAGCCAGAATTGCAATTTAAACTCACAATTCAGGCTTTCTTTCTCAGAAATGGGTGATATATACTCACAATTGTGAGAAATAAAGCCAGAATTGCAATATAAACTCATAATTCAGGCTTTCTTTCTCAAAAATTGGTGATATAAACTCACAATTGTGAGAAATGAAGCCAGAATTGCAATATGAACTCATAATTCAGGCTTTCTTTCTCAAAAATTAATGATATAAACTTACAATTGTGAGCATTAAAGCGAGAATTGCAATATAAACTCATAATTAAGGCTTTCTTTCTCAAAAATGGATGATATAAACTTACAATTGTGAGCATTAAAGCGAGAATTGCAATATAAACTCATAATTAAGGCTTTCTTTCTCAAAAATGGCTGATATAAACTTAAAATTGTGAGCATTAAAGCCAGAATTGCAATATAAACTCATAATTCAGGCTTTCTTTCTCAAAAATGGATAACATAAACTCACAATTGTGAGAAATAAAGCCAGAATTCAATATGAACTCATAATTCAGGCTTTCTTTCTCAAAAATTAATGAGATAAACTTACAATTGTGAGCATTAAAGCGAGAATTGCAATATAAACTCATGATTAAGGCTTTCTTTCTCAAAAATGGATGATATAAACTAACAATTGTGAGCATTAAAGCGAGAATTGCAATATAAACTCATAATTAAGGCTTTCTTTCTCAAAAATGGATGATATAAACTTACAATTGTGAGCATTAAAGCCAGAATTGCAATATAAACTCATAATTAAGGCTTTCTTTCTCAAAAATGGATGATATAAACTTAAAATTGTGAGCATTAAAGACAGAATTGCAATATAAACTCATATTTCAGGCTTTCTTTCTCAAAAATGCATGATATATTCTCACAATTGTGAGAAATAAAGCCAGAATTGCAAAATCAACTCACAATTCAGGCTTTCTTTCTCAGAAATGGGTGATATATACTCACAATTGTGAGAAATAAAGCTAGAATTGCAATATAAACTCATAATTCAGGCTTTCTTTCTCAAAAATGGATAACATAAACTCACAATTGTTAGAAATAAAGCCAGAATTCAATATTAACTCATAATTCAGGCTTTCTTTCTCAGAAATGGATAACATAAACTCACAATTGTGAGAAATAATGCCAGAATTGCAATATCAACTCATAATTCAGGCTTTCTTTCTCAAAAAATTGATGATATATACACACAATTGTGAGAAATAAAGCGAGAATTGCAATATAAACTCATAATTAAGGCTTTCTTTCTCAAAAATGAATGATATAAACTTACAATTGTGAGCATTAAAGCCAGAATTGCAATATAAACTCATAATTAAGGCTTTCTTTCTAAAAAAAATGGATGATATAAACTTAAAATTGTGAGCATTAAAGCCAGAATTGCAATATAAACTCATAATTCAGGCTTTCTTTCTCAAAAAAAAAAAAAAAATGATAATATATACTCACATTTGTGAGAAAAAAAAAGCCAGAATTGCAATATAAACTCATAATTCAGGCTTTCTTTCTCAAAAAATTGATGATATATACTCACATTTGTGAGAAATAAAGCCAGAATTGCAATATGAACTCATAATTCAGGCTTTCTTTCTCAGAAATGAGTGATATATACTCACAATTGTGAGAAATAAAGCCAGAATTGCAATATAAACTAATAATTCAGGCTTTCTTTCTCAGAAATGGGTGATATATACTCACAATTGTGAGAAATTAAGCCAGAATTGCAATTTAAACTCATATTTCAGGCTTTCTTTCTCAAAAATGCATGATATATTCTCACAATTGTGAGAAATAAAGCCAAAATTGCAATATAAACTCACAATTCAGGCTTTCTTTCTCAAAAATGGATAACATGAACTCACAATTGTGAGAAATAAAGCCAGAATTCAATATTAACTCATAATTCAGGCTTTCTTTCTCAAAAATTGGTGATATATACTCACAATTGTGAGAAATAAAGCCAGAATTGCAATATAAACTCATAATCCAGGCTTTCTTTCTCAAAAATGGATAACAAACTCACAATTGTGAGAAATAAAGCCAGAATTCAATATTAACTCATAATTCAGGCTTTCTTTCTCAGAAATGGATAACATAAACTCACAATTGTGAGAAATAAAGCCAGAATTACAATATAAACTAATAATTCAGGCTTTCTTTCTCAAAAATGAATGATATAAACTTACAATTGTGAGCATTAAAGCCAGAATTGCAATATAAACTCATAATTAAGGCTTTCTTTCTCAAAAATGGATAACATAAACTCACAATTGTGAGAAATAAAGCCAGAATTGCAATATAATCTAATAATTCAGGCTTTCTTTCTCAGAAATGAATGATATATACTCACAATTGTCAGAAATAAAGCCAGAATTGCAATATAAACTCATAATTGAGGCTTTCTTTGTCAGAAATGGGTGATATATACTCACAATTGTGAGAAATTAAGCCAGAATTGCAATTTAATCTCATATTTCAGGCTTTCTTTCTCCATAAACTCACAATTGTGAGAAATAAAGCCAGAATTGCAATATAAACTCATAATTCAGGCTTTCTTTCTCAAAAATTGGTGATATAAACTCACAATTGTGAGAAATGAAGCCAGAATTGCAATATGAACTCATAATTCAGGCTTTCTTTCTCAAAAATTAATGATATAAACTTACAATTGTGAGCATTAAAGCGAGAATTGCAATATAAACTCATAATTAAGGCTTTCTTTCTCAAAAATGGATGATATAAACTTACAATTGTGAGCATTAAAGCGAGAATTGCAATATAAACTCATAATTAAGGCTTTCTTTCTCAAAAATGGCTGATATAAACTTAAAATTGTGAGCATTAAAGCCAGAATTGCAATATTAACTCATAATTCAGGCTTTCTTTCTCAGAAATTGGTGATATATACTCACAATTGTGAGAAATGAAGCCAGAATTGCAATATGAACTCATAATTCAGGCTTTCTTTCTCAAAAATTAATGATATAAACGTACAATTGTGAGCATTAAAGCAAGAATTGCAATATAAACTCATAATTAAGGCTTTCTTTCTCAAAAATGTATGATATAAACTTAAAATTGTGAGCATTAAAGCCAGAATTCAATATTAACTCATAATTAAGGCTTTCTTTCTCAAAAATGGATAACATAAACTTTCAATTGTGAGCATTAAAGCCAGAATTGCAATATAAACTCATAATTAAGGCTTTCTTTCTCAAAAATGGATAACATGAACTCACAATTGTGAGAAATAAAGCCAGAATTCAATATTAACTCATAATTCAGGCTTTCTTTCTCAAAAATTGGTGATATATACTCACAATTGTGAGAAATAAAGCCAGAATTGCAATATAAACTCATAATCCAGGCTTTCTTTCTCAAAAATGGATAACAAACTCACAATTGTGAGAAATAAAGCCAGAATTCAATATTAACTCATAATTCAGGCTTTCTTTCTCAGAAATGGATAACATAAACTCACAATTGTGAGAAATAAAGCCAGAATTACAATATAAACTAATAATTCAGGCTTTCTTTCTCAAAAATGAATGATATAAACTTACAATTGTGAGCATTAAAGCCAGAATTGCAATATAAACTCATAATTAAGGCTTTCTTTCTCAAAAATGGATAACATAAACTCACAATTGTGAGAAATAAAGCCAGAATTGCAATATAATCTAATAATTCAGGCTTTCTTTCTCAGAAATGAATGATATATACTCACAATTGTCAGAAATAAAGCCAGAATTGCAATATAAACTCATAATTGAGGCTTTCTTTGTCAGAAATGGGTGATATATACTCACAATTGTGAGAAATTAAGCCAGAATTGCAATTTAATCTCATATTTCAGGCTTTCTTTCTCCATAAACTCACAATTGTGAGAAATAAAGCCAGAATTGCAATATAAACTCATAATTCAGGCTTTCTTTCTCAAAAATTGGTGATATAAACTCACAATTGTGAGAAATGAAGCCAGAATTGCAATATGAACTCATAATTCAGGCTTTCTTTCTCAAAAATTAATGATATAAACTTACAATTGTGAGCATTAAAGCGAGAATTGCAATATAAACTCATAATTAAGGCTTTCTTTCTCAAAAATGGATGATATAAACTTACAATTGTGAGCATTAAAGCGAGAATTGCAATATAAACTCATAATTAAGGCTTTCTTTCTCAAAAATGGCTGATATAAACTTAAAATTGTGAGCATTAAAGCCAGAATTGCAATATTAACTCATAATTCAGGCTTTCTTTCTCAGAAATTGGTGATATATACTCACAATTGTGAGAAATGAAGCCAGAATTGCAATATGAACTCATAATTCAGGCTTTCTTTCTCAAAAATTAATGATATAAACGTACAATTGTGAGCATTAAAGCAAGAATTGCAATATAAACTCATAATTAAGGCTTTCTTTCTCAAAAATGTATGATATAAACTTAAAATTGTGAGCATTAAAGCCAGAATTCAATATTAACTCATAATTAAGGCTTTCTTTCTCAAAAATGGATAACATAAACTTTCAATTGTGAGCATTAAAGCCAGAATTGCAATATAAACTCATAATTAAGGCTTTCTTTCTCAAAAATGGATAACATAAACTCACAATTGTGAGAAATAAAGCCAGAATTGCAATATAAACTAATAATTCAGGCTTTCTTTCTCAGAAATGAATGATATATACTCACAATTGTGAGAAATTAAGCCAGAATTGCAATTTAATCTCATATTTCAGGCTTTCTTTCTCCATAAACTCACAATTGTCAGAAATAAAGCCAGAATTGCAATATAAACTCATAATTCAGGCTTTCTTTGTCAGAAATGGGTGATATATACTCACAATTGTGAGAAATTAAGCCAGAATTGCAATTTAATCTCATATTTCAGGCTTTCTTTCTCCATAAACTCACAATTGTGAGAAATTAAGCCAGAATTGCAATTTAAACTCACAATTCAGGCTTTCTTTCTCAGAAATGGGTGATATATACTCACAATTGTGAGAAATAAAGCCAGAATTGCAATATAAACTCATAATTCAGGCTTTCTTTCTCAAAAATTGGTGATATAAACTCACAATTGTGAGAAATGAAGCCAGAATTGCAATATGAACTCATAATTCAGGCTTTCTTTCTCAAAAATTAATGATATAAACTTACAATTGTGAGCATTAAAGCGAGAATTGCAATATAAACTCATAATTAAGGCTTTCTTTCTCAAAAATGGATGATATAAACTTACAATTGTGAGCATTAAAGCGAGAATTGCAATATAAACTCATAATTAAGGCTTTCTTTCTCAAAAATGGCTGATATAAACTTAAAATTGTGAGCATTAAAGCCAGAATTGCAATATAAACTCATAATTCAGGCTTTCTTTCTCAAAAATGGATAACATAAACTCACAATTGTGAGAAATAAAGCCAGAATTCAATATGAACTCATAATTCAGGCTTTCTTTCTCAAAAATTAATGAGATAAACTTACAATTGTGAGCATTAAAGCGAGAATTGCAATATAAACTCATGATTAAGGCTTTCTTTCTCAAAAATGGATGATATAAACTAACAATTGTGAGCATTAAAGCGAGAATTGCAATATAAACTCATAATTAAGGCTTTCTTTCTCAAAAATGGATGATATAAACTTACAATTGTGAGCATTAAAGCCAGAATTGCAATATAAACTCATAATTAAGGCTTTCTTTCTCAAAAATGGATGATATAAACTTAAAATTGTGAGCATTAAAGACAGAATTGCAATATAAACTCATATTTCAGGCTTTCTTTCTCAAAAATGCATGATATATTCTCACAATTGTGAGAAATAAAGCCAGAATTGCAAAATCAACTCACAATTCAGGCTTTCTTTCTCAGAAATGGGTGATATATACTCACAATTGTGAGAAATAAAGCTAGAATTGCAATATAAACTCATAATTCAGGCTTTCTTTCTCAAAAATGGATAACATAAACTCACAATTGTTAGAAATAAAGCCAGAATTCAATATTAACTCATAATTCAGGCTTTCTTTCTCAGAAATGGATAACATAAACTCACAATTGTGAGAAATAATGCCAGAATTGCAATATCAACTCATAATTCAGGCTTTCTTTCTCAAAAAATTGATGATATATACACACAATTGTGAGAAATAAAGCCAAAATTGCAATATAAACTCATAATTCAGGCATTCTTTCTCAAAAAATTGATGATATATACTCACATTTGTGAGAAATAAAGCCAGAATGGCAATATAAACTCATAATTCAGGCTTTCTTTCTCAGAAATGGGTGATATATACTCACAATTGTGAGAAATTAAGCCAGAATGGCAATATAAACTCATAATTCAGGCTTTCTTTCTCCATAAACTCACAATTGTGAGAAATTAAGCCAGAATTGCAATTTAAACTCATATTTCAGGCTTTCTTTCTCAAAAATGCATGATATATTCTCACAATTGTGAGAAATAAAGCCAGAATTGCAATATAAACTCACAATTCAGGCTTTCTTTCTCAGAAATGGGTGATATTTACTCACAATTGTGAGAAATTAAGCCAGAATTGCAATTTAAACTCATATTTCAGGCTTTCTTTCTCAAAAATGCATGATATATTCTCACAATTGTGAGAAATAAAGCCAGAATTGCAATATAAACTCACAATTCAGGCTTTCTTTCTCAGAAATGGGTGATATTTACTCACAATTGTGAGAAATAAAGCCAGAATTGCAATATAAACTCATAATTCAGGCTTTCTTTCTCAAAAATGGATGATATAAACTTAAAATTGTGAGCATTAAAGCCAGAATTGCAATATTAACTCATAATTCAGGCTTTCTTTCTCAGAAATTGGTGATATATACTCACAATTGTGAGAAATGAAGCCAGAATTGCAATATGAACTCATAATTCAGGCTTTCTTTCTCAAAAATGCATGATATATTCTCACAATTGTGAGAAATAAAGCCAGAATTCAATATAAACTCATAATTCAGGCTTTCTTTCTCAGAAATGGATAACATAAACTCACAATTGTGAGAAATAAAGCCAGAATTCAATATTAACTAATAATTCAGGCTTTCTTTCTCAGAAATGGATAACATAAACTCACAATTGTGAGAAATAAAGCCAGAATTGCAATATAAACTAATAATTCAGGCTTTCTTTCTCAAAAATGAATGATATAAACTTACAATTGTGAGCATTAAAGCCAGAATTGCAATATAAACTCATAATTAAGGCTTTCTTTCTCAAAAATGGATAACATAAACTCACAATTGTGAGAAATAAAGCCAGAATTGCAATATAAACTAATAATTCAGGCTTTCTTTCTCAGAAATGAATGATATATACTCACAATTGTGAGAAATTAAGCCAGAATTGCAATTTAATCTCATATTTCAGGCTTTCTTTCTCCATAAACTCACAATTGTCAGAAATAAAGCCAGAATTGCAATATAAACTCATAATTCAGGCTTTCTTTGTCAGAAATGGGTGATATATACTCACAATTGTGAGAAATTAAGCCAGAATTGCAATTTAATCTCATATTTCAGGCTTTCTTTCTCCATAAACTCACAATTGTGAGAAATTAAGCCAGAATTGCAATTTAAACTCACAATTCAGGCTTTCTTTCTCAGAAATGGGTGATATATACTCACAATTGTGAGAAATAAAGCCAGAATTGCAATATAAACTCATAATTCAGGCTTTCTTTCTCAAAAATTGGTGATATAAACTCACAATTGTGAGAAATGAAGCCAGAATTGCAATATGAACTCATAATTCAGGCTTTCTTTCTCAAAAATTAATGATATAAACTTACAATTGTGAGCATTAAAGCGAGAATTGCAATATAAACTCATAATTAAGGCTTTCTTTCTCAAAAATGGATGATATAAACTTACAATTGTGAGCATTAAAGCGAGAATTGCAATATAAACTCATAATTAAGGCTTTCTTTCTCAAAAATGGCTGATATAAACTTAAAATTGTGAGCATTAAAGCCAGAATTGCAATATAAACTCATAATTCAGGCTTTCTTTCTCAAAAATGGATAACATAAACTCACAATTGTGAGAAATAAAGCCAGAATTCAATATGAACTCATAATTCAGGCTTTCTTTCTCAAAAATTAATGAGATAAACTTACAAT